>NC_046979.1:21035990-21230990 GCF_009769545.1 Cyclopterus lumpus
TCAGCAGCCAGCCCCAGCCCATCAGCAACCAGCCAGTGAAGAAATATGGATGTCAAAGAATGGAGAAATTGAATGGTCTTTTTGCCCAAGAAGTGAGCCACCACGCATGGCTGCCAATGTGATTAGGATGCAACCAGGGCCAACACGAATGGCAGTTTCTCATGTGCATGACATCATGTCTTCTTTTGAGCTTTTCATTCCAGATGTCATCCAGAAAATTATTCTGGATTGCACTAATTTAGAAGGAAGACGTGTTTTTGGCGAGAGGTGGAAGGAGATGGACCAAACCCATTTATATGCCTACTTTGGGCTTCTTATTCTTGCTGGAGTTTTCAGGTCCAAAGGGGAATCCACAGAATCCCTGTGGAATGCGGAAACTGGCAGAGAACTTTTCCGTGCAACAATGTCTCTGCAAAACTTCCAAATAATTTCCCGGGCCATCTGGTTTGATAACCGAGAAGACAGACCAGCTCGACGGCAGGGAGACAAGCTAGCTGCTATCAGGACAGTGTGGGACAAGTGGGTGCGACGCCTCCCCCTGTTTTACAACCCTGGGCCTAATGTCACCATTGATGAGCAGCTGATGCCATTTAGGGGCCGCTGCCCCTTCACACAGTACATACCATCGAAACCTGCCAAGTATGGTATAAAGATCTGGGCTGCCTGTGATGCGACTTCCTCTTATGCTTGGAATTTACAAGTATACACTGGTAAAGCTGATGGAGGACACCCTGAGAAAAATCAAGGGATGAGAGTTGTCCTGGACATGGCTCAGGGACTCAGTGGACATAATATCACATGTGACAATTTTTTTACATCGTACAAGCTGGGACAGGAGCTTCTAAAGAGGAAGCTGACCATGGTAGGAACGATGAGAAAAAAACGGTCTGAGCTCCCTCCTCAATTGCTGCCTAAAAAGAACAGGCCTGTCAACTCGTCCAAGTTTGTCTACACGGCTGACACGTCCCTGGTATCCTATGTGCCAAAGAAAAGCAAGAATGTGGTACTCATGAGTACACTGCACAGGGATGGAAGAATCTGTGGCCTGGAGCATCAGAAACCAGAGATAATCATGGACTACAATGCCACAAAAGGAGGGGTGGACAACATGGACAAGCTGGTGTCTGCCTACAGCTGCAAGAGGAGGACCCTACGCTGGCCACTGGTGATTTTCTTTGACATTCTGGACATCCCGGCGTACAACGCCTTTGTCATCTGGATGGCATTGAACCCAGAGTGGAACAGGGAGAAGCTCCAGAGGAGACGCCTCTTTCTCGAGGAACTTGGAAAGGCACTGGTGAAACCACAAATCCTGAGAAGACAGCATGTTCCGAGAACCTCAGCCTCTGCAGCCACCGTGAGGAGGATTCAGGAGGACAATGCCAGTGCCCCATCCACCCAACCTACAGAACCACCATCTGCAGAGCCTGAGGTAAGTGTGTGATGCTGTTGCAGTATATGTTTGACACTCATACCTTGCGAGACAGAGGTTTTAGTAAAATTCATGATCTTTTCATCTTTCTAGGTTGCGGCCGGCAGCAACAAAAAGAAACGCTGCGAAGTGTGTGGACCCAAGACGGACAGAAAGACGCAATATACATGCATCAAGTGCAAGAAGTACATATGCAACACACACACAGTAAAACTCTGCCACTCATGTGTTGAATAGGCTGGTGTTGTATAGGCTGGTATGAAAAGGTAATGTTTTCAACAATGTAATGTGTTCAATGTAAACTGTGTGTTGTGTTATGTAAAATGACCTGATTACTAATGAAATTCAGTGAAATTCAAATAAATAAAAATCAATAGTTATGAACAACCTTGCTACATTTGTAAATGTGTTGAATTTTGTCCACTCACATCTTGATTATAATTGATTTTCTTGATTTTATCAACAAAACCCCAAAGAACGAGTAGCACTTTAATTTGTAAATGTGTGATAACAAAGTTAAAGGGCAAATATTAACCATATTTGCTGTTTATATTGCTTCTAATTGGGTTGAAGAAAACATCTGTTGAGTATTTTAACATAAAATAGTTTGATTGTGTTGAATTAAATACACCCAAAAATACGGCGGGTCCAACAGACCCACACCACCTGCTGAGTAACAAAACAATGAACACCATACAAGGGTTAATGCCCATGTAGTCTGAAAGAAAAACCCAACAAAATGTATAGAAAAAAATTATCTGCAAACCCTTGCTGCGTGGGAATAAGAAATGACGGATACATACAGGCCTAAGTTTAGGGTTAATCGTTAATTAGTGCCTCAAGCCCATTTTATCAAAACCTTTTTTTTCAACTTAACCTGCACACACAATGTCTGATATACATCCTTCACTGGACTGAAATATTTCAAGGCATTGTTTTATAGTACACAACAAACAAGCAGTGCTTTTATATTCTGGAGAGGAAGATACATTCAATAAGTTATTATTATTGATGGCACAAGGCAAACATATTAATATTCAACGAACATGTGCATTTGATCAGCAACATCTGATGGACTATTAATTTCCCCTTTTCACGGTTCAATCGTTGTCATACACTTTGTATGTGAGACGTTTCCTTATTCATGGTGAAAGGGTGGAGTGTTTCCTGGTAGCTGCTCCTCCAATTACAGAGCATGGGAAATATTGACACCGTTAAAACCTGTTTGACAGATCAGATTACTTGGTTTGAGCTTTCCATTCAACTTTGCACATTCAATGCACATCCAATTCTTGGGAATACCTTTCAGGGTTTATGGAGTAAAAATCCTCATGTTGACTCTGGAGTTTGACAATAAAAATGTAGAAGATGGAATTGAATCTAAAATCTAAGCCTCTGTGTTTAAAAAATAATTACAACTTTTTGATTAAACATCTGGAGGGCAATCAAGATACTTCTGGTAATTTTGAGCTATTGGTTGTAGATCACCGCAACACAGTAGAGTACAACAACATTTGATGTAGTATGCTCAAACTGTCGAAAGACTTTTTACAGATATTGTGGCATCACCAGGGGACAGGTAGTGGAGGGGCGCTACATCCCCACGCAGGATCAGTGCCCACACCACAAAATGGCCGCCATGGCACTACATCTCCCAGACTGCCTCACCACTCACACAGCTGTCGGTGCTTAAACCACCTAATTGAGGCAGGGCTGGGAGGCTGGATAAAAAGGCAGATGGGAGAGCACAACAGGAGAGAGGAGCTGGAAGAGTGGACGACGAGTGGATGACTCTGTGCAGCAGGAAAACACCACAGTTACCACGAAGAGGACCTGGTAATGGGAACTTGAGAGACAGTGTATTGTTTAGTTTTGGTTAATGGAACCCTTTTCTCCTGGGACGCTTTGAGTTGACGGACTGACCTTTTTTTTTGATTGTTTGGATTTAATGGAGCCCTCTGAGGTGCTGGTGCTCGAAGAATAAACCCACCCTTTTTTTTTTTTTGCCCTAGGGACAACCCGTGACGCTACAATATGAATAAATAATTGATGTGAACAGCCACTTGACTTTAAATTGAAATAATTCTACAAGCATAACCTTAAATTGCTGTCTTTCAACATCTACATGAAGCTTTGCCTAACGTTAAACCTTTGAATGTTTGTCACGTTGATCTTGTAAGCTGTTCCATTCTTGAGCTGCTTTCTAAAAAAACTAAAGTGAGAAAAAAAGTGAATACACATCAGGACATTCATCTCATTCCCCTCACCCATCCTTTATCGTGTGTGTATATGCATTGATACATTTTGCTTAAAAAGCCTTCACAAAACATCTGTTTTACATACCTCTTCAAGACATTCAATGATTATTCCATTGCTAGCATCTCCAACGAAAGTTATCTTCTGTAGGGCAAGTAATGCAAAAACTGTGGGTATAAAAAAACATGGCATGTGGAGATTCATTTTCCTTACCTTTAAGAAATGTACTCAATTTATTTTTGTCAAATTAGTTTTTATTCTTTTTTTTTATTGATAGTAGGCATCAATTAGACATTTACAGATGTCTTTCAGACAATTGACATTGCATATGCAGATTTTTTTTAGATGATGCTCATTTTAGTTATACATATTTAGAGCAAGAAGTGTAAAAACATAGTTAACATCAATGTTTTAGTTGTGCATATACTAAAACCTGTGCATTAGTCTTTGCCTGGATTTATTGCAAAATGTATTTTTAATTAACTTTTTAATATTCATATATTTGCTTTTTGAAGTACAAAGATACAACATTTAATTTGAAATATCTCCTAATCTGGACCGTAGAATTGTTTAACTCAGTATATGTGAAGTCCACCATGTCCTAAACACGTGCATTAGTCATTGCCTGGATTTATTGCAAAAAGTATTTTTTGGAACTTCTAATATCCATAAATTTACTTTCTGAAGTGCAAAGATATAGGACTTTTAATTTGAAATATCTCCTAATCTAGATAGTAAAATTCTTTGACTGTCAGTATGTGTTAATTAAGTCCAACATGTCCTAAACACATGGTGCATCACTCATTCCCTGGATTTATTGCAAAAAGTATTTCTATTGACCTTTTTATATTCATAAATTTGCTTTTTAAAGTACAAAGGTAGGACCTTTAATTTGGCATATCTCCTAATTGGTAAAGTACATGTTTCATTTTCTGTGTATGTGTAAACAGATGTCTTCAACATCACTCATATTTGGAATTATTGAGAAAAGTATTTCTATAGCACCACAAATATGCCAAAATAAACTTTTTTAACACATGTGAATTAGACATTGCTCGACATATTGAGACAATTAACTTTATACCAGGAATGTGTTAGAAATGATTGGTACAGTTAAGATATTTGGATGTGGTCAGAAATATTATAAACACATAAATATCAGTCAGTCATTTAGATATTATTCAATTTATTATCTTTCCATTAACCCTTAAATCAAAGAATAAAGACACTTTACACACAATTGAGTTGTATTTTCACCTTTAATTCACTAGAAGCAGGTCACATGGTTTCTACTTAATGTGAATATTATTTATTTAATACAATTTCCATTCAAATATACGATTTGTCGACTTCTTATTTTGAAAACCGGATGTTGTGTCATGTAGATCTTTCCGCTAACTTTGCAAAAACCCTTACTCTCTCCTGATCTGGGTCGTTTTAACGTGTTTACAATAAATATCCGCATATAGGTGCACAACAAATTCAGTGCCGGCTGATTTGACGACAGAGATCCGAGTGTCTGCTGAGTTGACCGCAGTGTTTGAACGTGTTTACCATGAATGTCAGTATATAGGTGCACAACAATTTCAGTGCCGGCTGATTTGACCACCGAGTGTGCTGAGTTGACCGCAGTTTTAGTTTTAGTCATGTTCCCAGCGTACTCTCTGGCCATGAAAGCAGAGCGCAGACGGAATAAGGAGCGTCTAGAGGACAGCTTGGTCGGCTTGTGTGAGCTGGAGCTGCTCAAACAGAGGCAACAATGCCGGGTGCTGAGCGCTCTGTGCCTCGAGGATTCTCCGGTTCCCGGCCGTCCGCCTTTGGGAGCTCTACCGTCGGCACGTTGCGCCGTGGACGCACCAAACGCTAACGCGTCGGATGGCTCTCGCCGCAGGCTACAAAATGTAAGTTATGTTTGTCTGAAGGTTCTTTTACATTGAGATGGCTATAATTTAAATCCTGTTGTAAAAGACAGTTTATAGTGCAGCGTCATGAAAGTAAAGTAGACTTAACAGTCGTGTCGCGTTTCGTAAACGTACATGGTCATATGAAGGGCCCGCTATGGGAACGTTTTGGATTACAGACCCACAATTTCAGTGATTCAGTCAGTTCGGTAAACTTGGAAAGATATTCACAGATTCGGATTTCCCGGCTCAATAACTCTATCGCGAAACGGTGTTAAAACACAAACGACACTTCTCTGTAACCATAGTGATGTAGACAACAAGCTACAACCTTAAACAACCTTAATTTGACCAAAACGGGGCGGTCTCCGAGCTGGACGAATAACATTGGTGTCAATGTGCGGCCGGCTGTGAGAGCGCAGGGACCGTCTGCAAAGTGCAATCTGGAAAACACATACTACACGAATATTCAATAGCTTCGCTGTAATAAAGTGTAGGATAACCAAAATGATTCCATACATCAATGGGCTCCCCTTTGCTGCACTACAGCTGTTATTATGAAGAAATATGTTTTAATTATAGGGAACTTTCATTGGAAGAAATGTTCAATAACTTCCCTATTGTAGTGTGTTAAAAAAAAAAATGTTATAATTCATTCCAATTCAGTGGAGCGCAATCATACTCTGTTTACCCACAAGGGGCCACCTTTGGGTTGTACTAAAGCAGTAATTATTGAGAAATCTTAGTCAATATTTTCACTGTTATAAAGTGTAGCATGACCAAAATAAAAACAATATTCAATAGCGTCACGGCAATAGTGTAGGCTAAACAAATAATTTCATACATTATTTTTTGTTGTAGTACAGCTATTTTATTGAAGAAATGTGATTTTGAATAATTATGATGAATTATTTGGAATATTTTATGGAAACAGGCTTCACTGTAAAAAGTGTAGAAAGATCAAAATAATGATAAAAATAATTTCATACATTGACATGCTTTTGCATTATTTTAAATAACTTAAAGCTAATGCAGTGCAGCGCCATCAAATGATGTTCTACCACCAGTAATTCTGTGTTGGTAAAGCTACAATACTTTATTCAGAAGATCTCTTTTTAATGATCTCAGTTTTGTTTTTAGGCTAAAGTGTAGTGGCACCAATTCCTCGTCAGTTAGCGGGATATCTCATGATCTTGCAAAACCACCAGGTTTTTAAGACTGTTGGCTCATTTTGGATTAATTTGAACCAAAATTTGTTTAGCATCGATACAATGTAAAACGGTGTCCTATTTGCTTTCCAGAAACCAGAATATTGGTAAAGGAGCACATTAATGATTTATTATACATACTCACAATACATCTTATATTAACTTATTGCTTCTTCTGAGAAAACATGTGACGCAGACTTAAAGTCTGGTAGTATCAGTAATTTGGTCAAACTAGTGCAATTGTAAACCTATGTTTTGTACTTTACACATTTAATCTTCATGAAAAACTACATACCAATATACACATATATTGTTACGCTTGAATAACATTTTGATGAGTTTGATACATCATCCATCTATTTTTAGCTTCTCAGTCTGGGGTCGGGTTGCGGTGGCAACGGACCCAGCAGGCTGACCCAGGCTTCCCTCTCACCCGCAACATTCGCTAGCTCATTCTGGTGGATCCCGTGGCGTTTCCCAGTCCAGCTGGGAGATATAATCCCTCCAGCGTGTCCTAGGTCTTCCCTGGGGTCTCATACCAGTTGGATGTCCCTGGAAAACCTGTAATGGGGGCGTCCAGGGAGTTTGATACAGTACAATTAAAAGAAAATTGAAAAATAAATGTGGCATAACATATACTTGCATAACTATACCATATCTTCCGGTACATTATTAATAAATAAATCAACAGTCCTACCTTTGACATAAAAAAAAAGAATACTTTCATCTGTAATGAAAAATATATTTGACATCAAAACATTTGAAACTATGGATAGATGTTATTTCAATTGCTCATGTTTTGCAGAACAGCTTTTTTAATGTTTTTTTTTTTTTCTTTACTTGAGCTTGACAACTGGGCCCCGTTCCTTGTTTGTGGTTCAACTAAGTCGATCAAATGTCCTATTAGCCAGCTTAAATTAACCCGATGATTGAAGTCAGGCTCTCGGTTTCTCAAAGGCTGATCCGCACTCAAACAATCTTGTTAATTTGAACCAGACTTCAGTAATCAGGATAGTTGCGTGCCCGTCCTACTTCAAAAGGGGGAAGCGTCAATCACCGAAACCATGATTTTCGGGTGGAGTCACAGATCATCTAAGATGTTACGGGTATTGTACAGTACATGATTAGCCTACAGCAGGCAAATGCAAGGTCCATGGAAAATTGTGTCACAAGTACCTGCACGTTAATCCTGTGAAAGCCTTTGACAAAATCTGCCTCGTTTGGGAAAGAGGGCGATTTGATGGCTCGAGAAGGTTTTGTAAATAAATGATTCCTTGTGGGCTGAATCGATCTTGGCGATCTGGAAGAAACTTGCTTTGTGGAACCAACCGAAAAGCCTGATTTATGTCAATCTTATCCTGACAATTATCCAAGGAACAGGGCCCAAGTTATCTACAGATTATCCACAACTCAGATTGTCTCAAAACATTAGTTCTCACCGAAACAGCATCAACAGCAGTTTTAGGCAGGTCTCATTTCCACAGAAGGAACAGAGCTCATCCTTTGAAACAATAAATAAATACAAGTATATTAGTGTCAAGTACGTATCAAGTTAAAAAAAATATTTGTAAATAACCCCTTGGAAGGTTTATTGTTTTGGGCTGATAGCCTGCTTTGTATTTGCCTTATTGGTTTTGACGTACGCCTAGATATTTTATTGTTTGAAGAATTTATAGAGGCTTCATGCTACTTCCTTTCTAATATATAAATAATACTTTTATTTTGAAAAGGAATCTCAGTTCTATTTCATCCTTCCTGGTGCTTTAGCACTGGATATCTTCCGTCTCGCGCATACACAGGTCGAGTTTTAATAACAACAAAATCACGTGTGACCTCGGGTGACCACCGGCCAGGTATAAGTTCGGTGTCATCCCGAGATCAGCCCTTTTTCATCTTCTCGCTACGCAGTCTAACTATGTTAGCATCAGCTAAGCTGAAATTGTACAAATAATAAATTCTGAAACTCGTCGCGTGTAGCCTTGTGACCACTAGTCGGAGTTGCGGGTCTCTTGCCCTCCAAAGGCTGCGACAAGCGTGTGTCCGCCGTGGATAGCTAGCATAGTTTCTCCACTCACGCTAACTGATACCACGCTAATTCCGACAGCTACCAGGCTAGCAAAGGGGGCGTCCTCACTAGACACAGCTGTTCCCGACCTGTTTTCACAGGACCTGGTTTGTACAGTAGCCGAGAGCTCTCGCTTAGGCTTACACGGGTAGTCAGAGCTACCGTACTAGAAAGGAGAGAGTCTTTCCTCCCCCCTCACTAGACGGATTGTTTCCGACCTGCTCCAGAGTACCCGGTTTCACAGTATACGAGTGCTCTCGCTTAAGCTTACTGCTAGTGCACGAGTGTTCACAGCTACCGTACTAGTGAAGAGTGTCCTCGCTCCCCTGTCACTAGACAGACTGTCTCCGACCTATTCCACAGGACCCGGTCCACAGTAGCCGAGTGCTCTCGCTTAGGCCGACTGTTAGGATACGAGTAATCACGGCTGCCAGACTAGTGAGGAGTGTTCTCGCTTCCTCTCACTGATAGTTCCCCGCCTCCTCTATAGCAGTCAGCAGAGAGACCCCGCTCAGACTGAGTCAACACAGATTACGGGAGCAGGGTCCCTCCAGAGTCAGGGCTATGTTTAGCTCTGCCGGCTGTGGGACCTGTATGGCCCCTCTCCAGCCTGAGGATGGCCATGACCTTTGCCCCTCGAGCACCTGAGGGAGGGCCTCTCGGAAAATCCGTGCATGAACTGCGGCACTATGCCGTACGCGGTTAGGGCCGCTGGATTAGCGCAGGTGGAACACCTGAGCGGTGAGGTAGACCTCCCCCCGTCAGGGCAGGCAGATCAACCCCACCGACCCGTTACAAACACCGGCTCTTTGAGTTAAATCTGGCGGGTTGGCTTCTAGAGTAGATCTGCTGACCGCAGAACTAGCTCAGATGAAGTCCCTTCTCCTAACCCTCCACTCTAGTGCAGGCAGTACTGAGGCATCAGATCCACCCGTGGCTGAGCTGTTTGCACAGGAGGACATCTCAGTGGCTGCGTCCGCCAATCTCTTTACTGACGACGAGCAGCCCACCCATGCTTCTGGGCCTGGTTCCCATTCCTCAGACCCTAGCCCTTCAGAGGGGGCAGTCGACAGCTCCATGGGGCCTGTCATTCGCGCAGCACTGGCACGCCTGCAGCTGGATATACAGCAGCCGGAACCCCCACATTCTAGCGCGTTCCCGCCCCTGCCACCTTTTCTGTCCCTCTCTCAGAGGAGTATCTGAGGGAGTTGCATGTATGTTGGAGAGACACCAGTGCTCTCTCCCGCCTCACGTTGGATGGCCGAACCCTGGCGTCCATGCAGGACGTTGCCAAATATGGCCTTGAGCGCATGCCAGCCATTGACCGACTATTGCGTCCCTCATAGTTTCCCCTGCGGAGACTCAGAGGCCAGGGTGCCCTCGACCCTAGTGGGCACCAGTCTCTGGGCCGGCCGTCGGTTATTTCTCCCAGCAGCATATCAGCTACTGGGCAGCTCATGCTCCAGACCCTTGGGTGGTTTCCACCCTAACCCAGGGCTACAAGCTCCAATTCCGACGCCGGCCCCCAGCCTTCAGCCGGGTCAAGGTGACCACCATCGTCGACCCGGCAAAAGCCCTAGCCTTGAACCAGGAACTACCCGTGCTCCTAGCCAAAGGCGCAATCAAGGTGGTGGACCCCCTGACACAGCCCAGGGGGTCCTACTCAACCTACTTCCTCGTAAGGAAGAAAGATGGTGGACTGCGCCCAGTACTAGATCTCAGGGGACTCAACAAGTTCCTGAGGGTCTTACCGTTTCATATGCTCAGCACAGCAGAGCTCCTTCGTGCCATCTCCAGAGGAGACTGGTTCACGTCTGTCGACTAGAAGGATGCCTATTTACATGTGCCTATTGTGCCTCATCACAGACAGTTCCTTGTTTTCGCCTTCCAAAGCCGTTACTGTCCGTTCAGGTTGCTTCCATTCGGACTCTCCCTCTCCCCACGAGTATTCACAAAGTGGGTTGCTGCCGCCCTTTCCCCCTGCAATTACAGGGCGTAAAGATACTACCTTACTCATACGTGCTCTCTGAGCCGTTCTCAGAGCATAACCTTCATCGGTGTAGCTCTGGATTCAGCCACTATGATGGCCTGTCTGTCGCGCCAGTGTGCGGACGACATCCTCCTTAATCATTCCCCTCTTCCGAGGGGGCAGGAGGTTGCCCTACATCCTCTTTCTTTGCCTATTGGGCAAATTGACAGCTGCCTCAGTCATTCCCTTGGGCTTGCTGTCACTACGCCCCTTGCAGAGGTCCGCTCTCGGGACCGCACCGAGCATATCAATGTCCTGGAGCTACGGGCCGTGCACCTAGCGCTCAAACATTTCCTGCCGTACCTAGCAGGAAAACATGTACTTGTTCATTCGGACAACCCCCTGTCCGTATTTCACATAAACCATCAGGGGGGCACCAGGCCGCAAAGCTGCTATGGGCAGCTCGTGCCCTTCTGACTTGGGCGGCCCCTCGCCTGACCAGCCTTCGGGCAATGTATCTACCAGGGGGACGGAACCAGGTCGCAGATTCCCTCTCCTATCACAAGCCCCCATCGGGGGAGTGGCAGCCTCACCCAGAGGTGGTGCACAGCATCTGGGGTTTCTTTGGCATGGCCAAGGTAGATCTCTTTGCCTCAGATGTCAACCCACTGCCCCCACTGGTTCTCCCTGATGGAGAGGACCAGTCATCTAGGTCAATATGCCCTGGCCCACACATGGCCAGAGGGCCTTCTTTATGTTTTCCCTCCATTTCCCCTGATCTTGCCAACGCTTCTCAGGGTCCTTCAACAGGGCCACAGTCTTTTGATGGTGGCCCCGTTGTGGCCAGCCTGGACTTTGTTTCCCTTGTTGTGCAGATACTGCCGCTGGACGCCATGGCGCCTCCCCGACAGGAGGGACCTCCTATCGCAGCTAGAGGGTCGGATCTGGCATCCCGACCCCAGCCGCCTTCGTCTGTGGGTCTGGCCGTTGCAGGGCCCGATCAGTTGCTGAGCGGCTGCACAGAACTGGAAGACTATTCTAAATGCCAGAGCGCCATCTACCAGTCTACAGTACGAATGTAGATGGAGGCTGTTTTCAGACCGGTGCAGGGGTCACAACGAGGACCCGGTGCAGTGCACTGACAGCCTGTTATACTTGAGTTTCTGCAGTCCCTTCTAGATAAGGGCCGGTCTCCCTCTACCCTGAGGATGTATGTTGCCCCACTGGATAGTGGAGGCCATTGCCTGTGCATACAAAGCGAATGGCCGTGCTCTGCCATCCGGAGTGAGGGGCCATTCTATCAGGGTGTTTCCACTTCATGGGCAACCCTGAGGGGTGTGCCAGTGGAGGATATATGTGCTGCAGCCTCATTGGCATCACAGAGCACATTAACCAGATACTACAGGGTGAACGTTGCTACCCCTCACCCACTGGGGGGATGGGGGGAGGGGAGGGGTGTTCTTCGTCCAGATTCCTCTACTTGATCCATATGAGGTAGGCTCCTTGGGTTTCCTCGTGACTCTGTTGATATAAGTCATCCAGTGCTAAAGCACCGCCTCTGGCAGTCAGGAAGGATGAAATAGAACGAAAGTTACGTATGTAACTACGGTTCTATGAATCCTGGATGATCGCGGGAGTTCATGGTCACTCGGAATTTTCGTGATTTCGCGAGAAGATTCCGTAGGACTGATCTCGGGATGACACCGGAACTTATACCTGGCCGGGGGTCACCCGAGGTCACACGTGACTTTGTTGTTATTAAGACTCGACCTGCGTGTGCGGGAGACGGAAGATATCCAGTGCTAAAGCACCGCCTCTGGCGGTCATCCAGGATTCATAGAACCGTAGTTACATACGTAACTTTCGTTTTGTTTTACGTTCGAATGCAAACTTGACTGTGCGGCTACGGATCTTGTTGCAGACGGATGCGCATTTATACTTTTAAGAAAGTTTAATAGTTTAATGGACCCGTATGAGGCTAAAGCTCTTACGGTGGTGATAGTTTACAAGTTTTAAAGAATGTATTGTGACCCAAAGGAAGACAATGAAGGAGTAATTTGACCAGCAGTAAGTGTCATGCCACTTCATATACGGGGATCCGTTACAATATTCATTGAACATTTTGAACAAAACCTGATCCTTTTATTCAGCCATGTCTTGATTGTTTTGATGAGTCGATGTGAAATGTCTGTGGAATGTTTGGAAGTTCCATCATCACCGTCATCTTAGCCATCTGTACAAAAGGTGGAAGCGTCGGCTTTACAATCTGTACACATACAACATCCCTGTCCCAGGACCTCACATCGGATCAGTAAAAAAAAAAAAAAAAAACTTTCACAGGGAAAAAAAAGGGAAGAAACCTTCAGGAGAGCAACAGAGGAGGATCCCTCTCCCCGGATGGACAGATGCAATAGATGTCATGTGGACAGAATGAACAGCATTACAAAGTTACATAAACACATTACATGAATATGACAATGTATGAATGGAACTCCAATCCATGAAACAGAAGGAGGTAGAGAGGAGGGGGGGCGGGGCGCATCAGCAGGGCCAATGCGGGAGGCCGACTCACCAGGCATCAGACACCTGCCAGGTCCAATGGACCCTATGAGATGTGAAGTCACAACGACTCCAGGGAGGAAGGTGCAATGGAGAGATGTAAATTCATCCATAAGTAGAGAGAGAAGAGGAGATAGGTGCTCAGTGTATCCTAAAACATCCCCCAGCAGCCTATAGCAGCATATCTAGGAGCTCGACCAGAGAAAACCTGATTCAGCCCTAACTATAAGCACTTACAGCAGTAGCAGCCACACTTTTAGGGTTAGTACTTGTGATTTTTTTTTCAGATGGGTAAATGTCAGTACATAAGTTATTGGTTAAGAGTAAATGGAGATAGCACAATTCAAAAAGTTTCAGCTTCGTTAAAAAAAGAAAGAAAAAGAAAACATTTTCAGGATGCTTATCACTTTGGAATGATGCAGTTATAAACCTCTACCAAATCATAGCACAATATGTGAACATTGTCTGCAAAAGTTGAAAAATTAGAGTTTAGTAAAGAAATTTAGGCGAGGTCTCCAATGTCCATTTTGGCACAATGTTTTTCTCTCATGTACCAAACTATATATTTCACTTGTTATATTACTAATGGTGTTCAATACATCCAAATACAGCAGTAATATACACAATGCCAAACCAAACTCAAAACGTTGACGTACTACCTGTAATGCCTTTCTGCGCATTACAGATAGTACGTCAACCTTTTGCCATGCGGATATACAGCTGGATTTTTTTGTTTATGCATGGCTGTGTTTGTTGATACATTGCTGATGGGAATGGATGGATATCTTGTGAATCTGTGGATTTAGAGGATACTAGAGAGCGATGGTGTTGGCCTGCAGCATAATGCTAACGAGCACAAGAGCCACAAACTGGCGAGTGCTTGACATTTTTGCTAGTTATTGTTATTTGGTAATTCATAAAGTTGGTGTTTGAGTTGTGTTTGGAACATGGTAAGCAAGTTTTTCTATTCTTGTAGCCAAGGTTCTACTGCTTAATTTTGTGTGCAACATCATCATATTTGCTCGTGATTAGTGCATTGTTTATCACGGTTTTATGCCAAGCTTATTCCCAAGCCTTAAAATAATAATAATAATTAAAGCTGTGAGTAGCGATGAACGGGTCCTTGCTCATTCGCGCCAGTCAGGGGCGCTGGCGGGACGCCAGCCCGCTCGGCCAAGAACACAGGGCTGCCGGTCGGACGTTTTATCGTTTGTCGCATAACGCTGATTTTCTTACGCCAGTAGGTGGCGCTTCGACTGAGTGAAAATAAGCTTGTTGATAGTCAGGCTGTGACTTGTAACAAGCAGATAAACCAAAAAGATAAATTTGGGGCAGATGCGAGTAAGTTCAGTTGAGCCAGTAGGTGGCGCTCTGACTGACTGAAATTAGGCTTGTCGATATTCTCAGGCCGTGACTTGTAACCACCTTGACAAGTTTGGGGCAGATCCAAGTCCAGTTGAACCAGTAGGTGGCGCTTCAAATATGAGTGAAAATAAGCTTGTCGATATCCTCAGGCCGTGACTTGTAACAAGCATGACAAGTTTGGGGCAGATTCGAGCAAGTCCAGTTGAGCCAGTAGGTGGCGCAATGAGAGTGTGAACATATACATGCATCATGTGTCTCTACGTGAAGTCTAGACCACGTCATGTAAATTAAAGGTAAAAAAATAAGAATCCTAGCAAATTCAATAGGGTCCTCTCGAATTCAATAGGGTCCTCTCGGACTGACTTTGTTAAAGCTGCAAGCAGCGATGTGCGGGTCCTCGTTCCTCCTCCCACGTCGTCGGGGGTACTGGCTGGATGCCGGCTCAAGCGGCCCGGGAATATCTGCGACCGTCGGAGTAAGCATCTATGAGTTAGATGTTTTTTCCTGCATGGAGCGATGCTGGAAATTATACTTTGCAAACAATCCACCACTTGCTGTATCCACTGTATGGCACAGGACAACATGCATCAACATAATACATTTGAAGTGGATCCCATAAATTCCTTTGTGAAGGTAGACAGCTCCAATGGGGACACGGGGGAGAACTGAGAAAGGGGTTGAGGGATGGAGAGATGGAAAGGGTGAGGGAGGTGTTCTGGTTGCTGTTAATGATGTCAAATGTTGTTTTGAAAAATGAAAGGAAAGAGTTGCATTCATCCACTGTGAAGGATTTTTAGGCATTGTCCCTGGGTTTGAGAAGCTTGTTTATTGTGGAGAAGAGAGCTTTGGGTTAGAGGAGTCAGAGTGTATGAGGTGTGAGTAGTAGGTGGACTGGGCTGACATGAGAGCGTCTTTGTAATGTTGAAGGTAGTCAGAGTGGGTTTAGAGATGGACTATTAAACCCGTTTACTTGAAGAGTTTTTCAAGTTGGCGCTTTCGGGATTTCATATGGAGTTCAGGAGGATACCAGGAGCTGAGTGTGTGAATGAGACAGTTTTGGTTTTAATGGGAGCCAGCTGATCAAGACAGTGTGTTATTGTAGTAATTTACAAGATCAGGACAGTGGGGAAGGGGAGGCAGACATGGTACTGGCAAGAGAGTCTGAAAGAGTTTTAGGGGAGATAGATTTCTGAAGGATAGCCAGCCAGCCCCACCTCCACAATATGCTGCACGTATGCTTCCAGTGATCTTTAAAAGTGTGTGGAGATTTGTCTGTACGGTTTAAATTTTCTCACTTACTTTAGCTGAAACCAAGCCCATTTCCGTACATAAATGTGACAGCTACAGTAGCTTGGATAAAAAAATAGGGTACTACATTTGATAAATTTACTGTTTATTAGACCAAAAACGAAATAAGAATTTAAGCTTTTGCACACTTGGATGCCGGCTCACGCCGCCGAGAATGTCTCCAACCGTCGGACAAAGCATCCACAATTTAGACGTTTTATTCCTGCATGGAGTGACGCTGGAAATTATGCTTTGCAAACAGTCCACCACTTCCTGTATCCATTGTCTGGCACTAGACAACATGCCTCAGCATGCTTTATACTGCTCTATGGCAAGTGTAGACAACATCATCTAGATCAGCGGTACCGGTCCGCGGGTCGGTTGGTACCGGGTCCCACAGAACAAGTGAATGAAAAAAAAAGTTTTTATCAAAGTCGCAAAAAAACGTTTTATTTTGAAAAAGCATCTGAGCCTCTCACGAGGTCACAAAATACGTCACATCTCAAGAGGTCACGTATTACGTCACATCTCAAGAGGTCACGTATTACGTAGAAGTAACCTCTTGAGAGAAGCTAGTGAGCTATAGCAAACCCACAAGCCAGAGAAAATGAGTCAAAAAAAAAACATCTTTGGAGAGTTTCTTTGTGAAGCGGTTTTCTGCAATGACTGCGACGAAAACTAAGCTACGGAACAAACTGGACATAATAAACACACTTGTGTCGTTGTCTCCCATCACTCCGAGATGGCACCGGCTCGTTGCAGATAAACAAGCTCAGGGCTCCCACTAATTCGGCGTCATGGTGAGTTGTATTGTCATGCACTTTATGCCGGTTGTATCATTTTATTACGTCATATTTATTACGTCATTTATTATGTCATATTTATCGCCCACACTGTGAAGGCCGGTCCGTGAAAGCATTGTCTGTGGCTCAAAAAAGGTTGGGGACTGCTGATCTAGATGTCATGTAAATCGGATGCTGTTTGTCATGTAGAACTGACTTCCAGTTGCCAGTGGGTATGACTATGATGAGTAACAATTGGATTGTTGACCTACAACTTGAATTTGAAATTTATTAAGCATGGCAAATTTGGGGCAGATTCAGGCAAGTCCAGTGGAGTTACATGAGCTTGTTTAATGGGAATGCACGTAAAAAAGCCACGTCACGGCTCTGTTCCTTCAAACTTAAAGCTTTTGATAACTTTTAATCATCAAGGTCTTTATATTGTACTGACTAAATTTGAAATGTATCTGATAAATTCACTGTTACCTGTTAGTTTGTGCACTTTATTTTATATTAATTCTTGCACTCAGTTGATTGTTGTTGATTGTTTATTGTTACTGTCCAATGTTGCACCACCAACCAAGACAAATTCCTTGTATGTGAACACATACATGGCAATAAAAGGTCCTGATTCTGATGCTTAGAAATGTGTGAGGCAATGGAGGTTTGCTCCATAGTATAACATCTCAGACCCGCTTCACGAAAGCTCAAAAGCATATGGTGTTCCACCAATCTGGAAGAATCACGCCTAGTTTAGCGAGAGTCTTAAAACATATAAAAAGGCTCTCCGTAATGCCAGAGCTAGAGAAAAATAAGAACAACCCCAGGTTTCTCTTTAGCACTGTAGCCAGGCTGACAGAGTCACAGCTCTGTGGAGCTGTGTATTCCTATAGACCTCAGTAATAATGACTTCATCTTCTGTGCTTGGACCAATTTTATTTACCTTTTTATATATGCTTCCTTTGGTCAACATTAACAGGAAACACTATATAAACTTTCATTGTTATGCAGATGATACTCAAGTATATCTATCGATCAAACCAGAGGAGACCAACCAGCTCGCTAAAATTCAAGGATGACCTGCAACTTCCTGATGACTCAGACAAAACTGAAGTTATTTTATCCCTGAACACACCTCAGAGATCAATTATCTGGTGATGTGGTTTCTGTAGATGGCATTGCCCTGGCATCCAACACCACTAAAGAATCTCGGCGGTATCTTTGACCGGGACTTGTCCTTTAACTCCCATGTGAAGCAAATCTCAAGGACTGCATTTTTTCATCTACGTAAACATTTAAAAAATCACGCACATCTTGTCTCAAAAAGATGCAGAAAAGCTGGTTCGTGCGTTTGTTACTTCTAGACTAGATTACTGCAACTCCTTTTTATCAGGCTGCTCTAATGAGTCTCTTAAGTCCCTCGAGTTAATCCAGAAGGCTGCAGCTCGCGTACTCACAAAAACGAAGAAAAGAGATCACATTACTTCTGTATTAGTATCACCTACAAAGCCTTGATTGGTGATGCACCATCATAACTTAAGGAGCTTGGAGTACCACATTGCCCCACTAGAGAGCTGCGCTCACTAAATGTGGGGCTACTCGTGGTTCCTAGAGTCTTCAAAATCAGGATGGGAGTTATCAAGCTCCTCTTTTATGGAACCAGCTTCCACTTACAGTCCGGGAGGCAGACACAGTCACCTCATTTAAGAGGAGATTTAAGACTTTCCTCTTTAATATTGCTTATAGTTAGGGCTGATACAGGTTTGCCCTGGTCCAGCCCACAGATATGCTGCTATAGGCTTATAGGCTGCTGGGGGATGTTTAAGGATACACTGAGCACCTATCTCCTCTTCTCTCTCTACTTATGGATGAATTTACATCTCTCCATTGCACCTTACTAACTCTGCTTCCTCCCCGGAGTCTTTGTGACTTCACGTCCGTTCGTCCCCCCTCCTCTCTACCTCCTGTTTCATGGATTGGAGGTCCATTCATACATTGTCATATTCATGTAATGTGTTTATATAACTCTGTAATGCTGTTCATTCTGTACACATGACATATTTTGCATCTGTCCATCCGGGGAGAGGGATCCTCCTCTGTTGCTATCCTGAAGGTTTCTCCCCCTTTTTCCCTGTGAAATGTTATTTTTGGTGAGTTTTTCCTGATCCGTTGTGAGGTCCTGCAACAGGGATGTCGTATGTGTACAGATTGTAAAGCCCTCTGAGGCAAATTTGTAATTTATGATAATGGGCTATACAAAATAAACTGAATTTAATTGAATCTCATCAGCATCCTCTGGGGTCTGAGAGGAGCTTTGTGTACTTTTGAGAGATACTGCCATGCCTAAGAACTTTATCAGCCCAGCTATGTCATGTAGTTTTGGCATGTTCATTATTGCTCTGACCTTTACCTGGTCTGGCTTCAGGCCTTCTGCACTCACTACATCATTTTCTTCATGTAACGCTTTTAGGTGGCTTTATATAGCTTAGTTAGCTCTGCAGATATCAACAGCTGTATGCCCTAATCACACCGAGATGCTTTGCTAGTAAAACCATTGTTTCATTTGGTCATCAGAATATAACCATTTTTCTCTTTTGCGTGCTGTGTTTCGATTGTGCTTTTGAGAGTATCATTAAGTACGTGTCTTATTGGGTGTATTTCAGAGCCGTCTCCACTGTATGCCCTGTGGTATGAAGGCATCTTTGGAACAGCAAGTGGCAGAGCTTAAGGTGAACACTAAGGTTCAATCAACAGATTCCCCAACTGACTGCCAACTAATTTCAGGTAAAATAATAAACTTCCTGCTTCCTTCCAAAAAGAAAATTCCACTGCAAAACACATGCTGGACACAATGTCAATTGATTTTAAGGTTTCAGTACATTGTAACAGTTATATATCTCAATTTTGTTTAGAATACAAATACTGAACAAATCTCCTCTAGCGACTTTATGGATTCATTACTAATTATTTTTTCTAAAACTGACTTAATTTAAAAGTCTGGATGAGGTCCATGCTGCATGAAGGGAGAATTAGCTATTATGTGCTCTAGTTGCCATTTCATGTTGCTGATATTATTGTATATTTTCATTCTAAGAATACTACAAGTAATTAATGCACTTCAATAATCAATTTCTTTCAAAAGGTGTGTTTTTATTGTTGGTTGTAGCCAATGTTAGTGTAAGCAAAGTGTTTGTTTTGTCTTTTAGCTATATAATGTGCAGTGCTCAGTGTTTTTCAAAGAATTCTGACTGTGCTCCTTTGCTCTTCATGAGTGGAGGCCGTTGCATGTCTAGCCCGGACGACTCAGGCAACGAGATCCCAGTCTCAGCCGTCAGAGATCTCCCTCTGCCAAAAGTCACTTGACCTCTGAAACAGCAAAAATGGGTTGCCAAATATACTTGTGCACCCATTATTATACCTGGGCAGCTTGCCAAAGTAAAATCTGTGTCTTTAGTGTCTTTTTCTTTGGGAATGTTCAAGATTTGTAGACTCAGAATGTGTTTTGTCCATCTGAAGTGGATACATGAATGATTCTGATCACCTTCCTTGTCATTACTGTATTTATCAGGAGAGTTCTTTGTAGCCAAGAAAAATGAATCTCCTGAATCAAATTACCAACCTTTTGGTCCCTTGTTCCTTGTCAGTATCTGATGAGACAGGAGAGACAGAGACAGGAGAAACGGACCTAACAAGATGGGCCACGATTACTGGTGCTTTGGGCGAGATGAGGGATGTTGACCCCAATCAGGAGGATTTTCAACAAGCTCACAATGTTAAGACTTATTTATATAGATTGATCCAATGCCAAGCTCTACCCCCACACTCCTCAAAGCTCCGTACCAGCCTGGCACATGATGTCCGAGTTGTCAATGTGGTGAGGCAGAGTAGTATATGTCGCATGGAGAAGCAACATTCACCAAAGCAGTTGTCTGTTCAAGGTTCCATGATTAACACCTTCTGCTCAACATTGCTAGAATATCCATCTTGCAGAGTTTTGCAAGCTCACCCAGACTCAGGTAATGGCGAACTTATTTCACCTCAACATTTCCACAACTACCCTTCCCCTCACCAACCACTTTTACCTGAAGAGCAGCTGGTCAAAGCAGAGTATATTCCAGCCCATCCTTGCCGAGCCTTCACCAGAGCTTATACCCATCACAACTCTAACCCCTACAAGGGTACTGGGGTGTCCAACCAAACCACATATTCTCCAGAAAGAAATCAACAAGAGCATCATCCGCCCGCAGCATCTCAGATCCAACCTTCCAGATCCCGAGGGGGGCCAAATAAGTGTCACTTGAATGAAGACAGAAATGGTGCCAGCAGTAAGCCGGGAAAGAAGGCATGTATGTCTCAGTCAGAGAATAGCCTGCAAAGGGTTCCAGATCGCAAGTGCAATACAGTAGAGAGGGGTGGTGGAGGAAGTAGAAGCCGTAGTAGTCAATGCAGAAGCAAGAAACAACAGCAAGGAGGTGGGAGCTGTCGACGCTGTCAGTCCACCCTGGAGCTCAGCCAAGATGAGACTGACCAGCCATCCATGCAGGCACCCATGCGAGGCTCTTCAGCTTCAAACCAAAGGGGCCAATGTACAAGGCGCACAAGCAAATCTCGCCCTATACATGCCTACCCACACCATCACCACTCCCACCATCATCAGCACATGGAGTACCAGTTAGAGAGGGTACAAGTGCCACTGTGTCAGCCTAGTGAGGAATACCCTAACCTACGTCAGGGTGAGTCTGAGTCAAGCATGAGCGAAGCTGACTCTCCAGAGTCCAGCTCTTTGTCCAGTGATTCAGATGAGAGTGGTGGTCTTGTTTGGCCCCAACAACTACCCCCTCAACTATCCCTCCCTTCACCTTCTGCCCCACCTCTGCAGCCCAAGGCTTTTGTCAAGATTAAGGCTTCCCATGCTCTTAAGAAGAAGATCCTGCGCTTCCGCACTGGTTCACTTAAAGTAATGACTACTGTATAAAGTGGAATACTGGCAAAACTAAAATAGACAGCAGATCTTTGGACTACTTAGAACAATAGACCACAAACAACAGTGAATATAAAAAACAATGTGTATATGAAAGTTCTAATTTCTTGGTTGAAAGAATTTATTGGACGGCTTTAAATAAGTCTTTATAAATATTAAAGGAAATGGGCATCATATCAGCAGTTTTTTCGAAAATGGGATGTAAAAATGTGTATGAAGTTTTACATTGTGTATGAGGTACTCTTATCCTAAACTTGTGTGGCTTGTTCATATGAGTGTCAGATTCATCAAACTGCTTTGCCGCACCAATTAATTAGTTTCCACCTGATTTATGCTAGCTGTTCATGGGTAGCTGTGCATTTGTGAGATTTTATTATTTGTATAACAAATACATTTCTATGTACAGATTCTTTAAATGCATTATTCTGTTTTTGTTGCTAGGTTGTCAGTCTCCATTTAACATTCTGGTTTCTATCTTGTTTTAAGGTAATTCTCTTAACAGATACAAATGTGTACACTATAAAAGTATTGTTTGAAATATAAAATGCTGACGTACTACAGTTTGATTATTTTGATGTGAAGGAGTGGATTGTTAACAGTACTTGCAAGACATTTAGTCTGGAATTTGTGGATGAGATAGTATTATTGTTGAAAGAACTGACTTTCAACCCGCTTCTAGCAGTAGGCACAAACCAGCATCAAGAATATTCTTATTTTTAATCTTTTTTTAAGTTTTTGAGAGATCAAATATCTCACTCACAGAGTTAAGTATTCTTGAAATACTTTAATGTTAATAGTAGGCTACTTGCAGGCTAATAAAAACATGCCTGCCCAAAGCAACATTATCACAAACATACAATATCACTTGAATATCTATTAAAGTAAATACTTATCAAGTATCAATTAAAGTACACTAGCCAACTAACTATTAGCTTCTTTTTGTATGAAATGTGTTTGACAAAATGTATTAAATACAATAAAAGTGTTTGTTTTAGAAAATACCTAAACAATCGTGTGTGTTTTTCTTCATTGCATTAAACTGACCAAACGGTGTCAACAAAAAAAAAACCTTGGCAAAAAACACCATGAGGGGAGAAAACACTCTCTCACCTACACAACAGTTGGCAGCCCTAGTGTTGGTAATGGAAGTGTTGAGTAATTGAAAAGTATCGGAGGGAGATGACAGAGCGTGTTGACGGTGAAGAGTAATGGCAATATTCCTCTTGAGTGTCGCCAACAGAAGGAGAAGAAAAGAAACCTTCAGGAGAATCCAGATGGACTGAAGTGCAATGTGTACAGAATGAACATAACTGAGTTACAACACATTCAATGCATATGGCAGAAATGATTTATATAATGAGAGTGGTAGGCACGATGAAAAAGTTACAACTACCAAAAATACCAGCAACAGTGGATATAGTAAAAATAATAATGATAATAAAGGCAGTAATGATATTGGTAATACTAATTGCAATGCAACTAATAATGATAATAGCAGTAGAAGTCGGACAGGACCACTGTCCAGATAAAACCACAGTCCATGTATAGTGAGGCGAGAAAGCACAACGACTCCGAAAAAGGAGCAAAGTTAGTAATTTAATTCATACAGAAGGAAATAGAGAAAAGTGGGCGTCAGCAGGGCCATGGCAGAGACCCCAGGAGGCAGGACCGGCTCCAGACACAACCATGATCCATGGAAACCTCTATGGCGAGAAAGCACAAAGATTCAGGGGAAGAAGTAGATGCATCAATGGCAATAAATGCATCTACTTGAGATGCATTTATCCCATCAATGCATTGATGGGACATTAATTAATACAAAAGGAGATAGAAAAGAGGACAGAGGAGCTCAGTGTATCCTAAGATGCCCCCCAGCAGTCTAGGCCTATAGCAACATATTGAGCGGCTGGACCAGGGTAAACCTGAGCCAGCCCGATCTATAAGCACTATCAAAGAAAAAAGTCTCTACTCTCTACTCTTAAATGTGCTGACTGTGTCTGCCCACCGGATTGAAAGTGGAAGCAGGTTCCATAGAAGAGGAGCTTGATAACTGAAGGCTCTGGCTCCCACCCTACTTTTTAAGACTCTTGGAACCACAAGTAGCCCTGCATTCAATAAGCGCAGCTCACTAGTTGGTTAATATGGTACTATAAGCTCCTTAAGATATGATGGTGCCAAACCAATCAGGTGTTTGTAGGTTAAGAGAAGGATTTTAAATTTTATTCTGGATTTTAAAGGAAGCCAGCGCAGAGAAGCTAATACGGGAGTAATATGATCTCTTTTCTTTTCTGAAGTTTTTGTTAGCTGCAACATTCTGGATTAACTGGAGAGATTTGAGATACTTTATAGAGCATCTTGATAATAAGGAATTACAGTAATCTAGTCTAGAAATAAGAGATGTATGAACACATCTTTCTGCATTGCTTTGAGACAAGATGTGCCTGATTGTTTTAACTTTTACGTAGGTGAAAAAAGGCAGTCCTTGAGATTTGTTTTATTTGGGAGTTGAAGGACAAGTCATGAACAAAGATAACTGAGATTCTTTACGGTGGTGCTGGATGTCAGGGCAATGCCATCAAGAGAAACTATATCATTAGATAATTTATTTCTGAGGTGTTCTGGGCCTCGTAAAATAACTTCTGTTTGGTCTGAATTTAACATTAGGAAGGTTGTTATGTCTTTAAGACATGCTTGAAGTTGAGCAAACTGGATGGTTTCGTCTGGTTTGAACGATAGAAATAATTGAGTATCATCTGCATAACAATGAAAGTGTATTAAGTGTGTTCTGATAATATTGCCTGAAGGAAGCATATATAAAAAGGTGAATAAAATGTGTCCCAGCACAGAACCTTGTGGAACTCCGTTATTAGCGTTTGTGTTCGAGGTTTCATTGTTTACATATATACATTTAGATCGATCTGATGAATAGGATTTAAACCAGCTTAGTGCGGTACCGTTAATGCCAATCGACTGATCTAGTCTCTCTAATAGGATGTGATGGTCAATGGTGTCGAACGCAGCACTAAGGTCTAACAAGACAAGTACAAAGATGAGTCCACTATCTGATGCAATTAGAAGGTAATTACCGGTAGTCATTTTCACCAGTGCTGTCTGTTCTGTGGTGTTTTCTAAATCCTGACTGAAAGTCCTCAAGTAAACTAATATTATTTAGAAAGTCACACAACTCATTTTCGACTACTTTCTCAAGGATCTTAGAGAGGAAGGGAAGGTTAGAGATTGTCTAAAGTTAGCCAACACCTCTAGATCAAGATCAGGCTTCGTAAGAAGATGTTTAACTACAGCTACTTTGAAAGACTGTGTTACATGGCCTCTTAGTAAAGACACTGTGGTGGCTGGGGCATGGTTAGGCTCAGCTGCGGAGGGTTGTGGGGGAGTGGTTCAGGGAACAGGTGCCGGGAATAGGCCTAATTGGCCTCAGCTACAGGGAATCAAGGCCTGAGTTACTCTGCCCTATATATGAAGCATACAGTTGGAGGCGCGAGAGAGGGGAGGAGAGACACAGTCTGGAAAATAAAGAATATTACTAAACATATCCGTTGGTATGCTCATCCTTTGGTGTTGGGGGGTGGGGGGAGAAACCTGCATGTGACAGCCTAGAACGTGTTACAGACACATTGATAATATCTAGTAGAGAGGTGATAATTAAAAAATGTCAAACTTCGTTAAGCACCCTTGTTTGGAAGGGGTCTAAGAAACAGGTAGAACGTTTAGAAGTAGAACTACAGTGTACTACTTGTACCAATAAAGTATATATATATATATATATGTATATATATATATACTTTTTTGCACTATATATTATATATACACACACACGCACCTTTTTCTGTCTGGTAAAGTAATTAAGATCCTATAGTGTTTGTCTGTCAGTGTGACCTGTCTCTCTCCTTCCCTTCCTTTCCAAAACTCTAGAGCGAGCTATCTTTAACCAAGTCTCCTCCTTTCTCCACCATAACAACCTTCTTGACCCTCACCAGTCTTGATTCAAGGCAGGCCACTCAACAGAGACTGCCCTCCTTGCTGTGTCTGAGCAGCTCCACACTGCTAGAGCAGCCTCTCTGCTCTAGCAGTCTAAAGGTCTATCCTTCTAGACCTTTCTGCTGCCTTCGACACAGTGAACCACCAGATCCTTATTTCCTCCCTCCAGGACCTGGGTATCTCAGGCACTGCGCTCTCCTTCTTCTGATCCTACCTCAACAACCGCACTTACCAGGTAACCTGGAGAGGATCTGTCTCTGAGCCTTGTCCTCTCACTACTGGGGTCCCTCAGGGCTCAGTCCTGGGTCCTCTCCTCTTCTCTCTGTACACCAACTCTCTTGGCTCTGTCATTCGCTCGCACGGCTTCTCCTACCATAGCTACGCTGATGACACCCAACTGATTCTCTTGTTTCCCCAATCTGAAACACAGGTAGTAGCACAAATCTCTGCCTGTCTGACTGACATCTCTCAGTGGATGTCCGCACACCACCTGAAAATTAACCCTGACAAAACTGAACTGCTTTTCCTTCCAGGAAAAGGCTCTCCCACCCACGACCTGACTATTACCTTCAACAACTCTGTGTTGGCCCCAACTCCGACTGCCAGGAACCTCTGTGTGACACTTGACAGTCAACTCTCCCTGACTCTCCATCACCACAACAACACGCTCCTGTAGATACATGCTGTACAACATCAGGAGAATACGACCCCTTCTCACTCAGAAGGCGGTTCAGGACATGGTAAAACCGTACACCCCAGCTCGTTCACTTTGCTCGGCTTCTGCCAATCGGCTTGTAGCTCCATCACTCAAGCTAAACACTCAACAAAGTCACAACTGTTTGCTGTCCTGGCTCCTCAATGGTGGAATGAGCTCCCCATTGACATCAGGACAGCAGAAAGTCTCTACATCTTCCGTCGCAAACTAAAAACATATTTTTCGACTATAACTTGAATAGGGAAGGTAGCGCCGTAGTAACACTTTAGTAGCACTCTAGTAGCACTTAAATGGCTCTTATTGATAGCACTTTGTAGTTTAACTTTATTGAAGAAATTGTACTTTCTCAATTCTTGTTGCTCTGAGTTTGTACTCATGGTTGAATGCACTTATTGTAAGTCGCTTTGGATAAAAACATCAGCTAAATGACATGTAATGTAATGTAATGGTGTGTTGTGATTGTGCACCAGAGAGGATTTCAATGAGCTTGGCTGTTTTATGACATTAGGATTCAGTTCCAGCTGCCTACATTCATTCAAGTGCAAAAGAGGGATAGAGAGAAAGTAGAGAAAAAGAGGACTGAAAAGAAGAGGCGGAATGGCTAATATCAGCTCTGCTCCAATTGGAAATAATCATCTTACATTTTCCCAGCCGCCATCCTCTCACTCTCATAGCCACCCCTTCCCTCTTCATCCCTCCATCTGTTAGTGGTTAGAAGAAACATGCTCCCTTCAGGGCCAGAAACCCGTAGTATTTCCTGCTTTGCCAGAGAGCAAGGGGGAGAGAGGCAAGAGTGGAAGAGGTGGAGGAGGAGGAGACAACAGAGAGGCACTGAGCATGAGGAAACCCACACAGAGAAAAAGAAACAGAGACGTTGAGAGAGGGAGGGAAGGGGAAAGAAAGAGGAGGTTGAATGAAGGCCTCGTGCTGATACATCTGGCTTTGATTAGCCAGACAGAGGGGGTGGTTGTGAGAGAGAGGATGGCTTTTATTTTTGCACTTTTGGGGATAGAGTGATTTACCTATTTTTCTCCTCTATTGTCTTTGTTCTTTTTTTTACTCCTATACAGTTCATCCACATTTCAAATTCCTGGATTAACTTTTTTTAGTATCCTGTCTCCGTAGAAGTAGAAGCACAAAGGCGATTCAAGGCGATACCCATTTGTTTTTATTTCTTTCTCCCTTTGTCTTATACACACAAATAGTCTGTCGGTGCCAAGCATAACTTTACTGATGCCATGTCTTTACTTAGTATTAAATATCAAACATTACCGGACAGAAATCTGTACTTCATCATTAACCATATCTATTTTTAGCTACTTTATAATCCCTGAGAATATGAGTTTATTTATAAGACAGTATGAAATTACATTTTCTCTAACATTGTGTTTTCCAAGAACTTGTGATATAACAACTATGGCAACAAGCTAGCCAGCTGTGTTATCTAGCTACAGAATGGATACATTTAATTTTAGAAATTCTATTGCTGCCAATATCGAATAGCTTTCAGAACATATGACACGATGACCATGAAACTTTTTTCACTTGATGAGTACATCCTTCAGCATGTCTGCAAATATATGTTAGAGAGAATGAAGTGAAACCACAAATACTAAACTGAATGTATATTCCAATTACCTATTTTATCATATTTAGCTGAGATATAGATTTTCCCACATGGGTTGCATCCTAGTTGCCTTGCACTGACAACAGCAGTTGAGTCTGATATTTAGTCCAGGATTAATTTAAAGACCCAGGATAGGACTTAAGCAGATTAGGCAGAGTTAAAAAAAGAAAAGAGACACTTTTAGTGTCAACATAGTTTTTCCAATCACTAGGAAATGTCAAGTGTAACGGAGATCGAAATACACTTTATTTCTTATTTTCAATGTATTATATTTTATTTTTGTTTATTATTCAACAATCCTGTTGAGTGTGTGTGTATTTTGTTTTAATGAGTTCTTTTTATTTAGCGTTATTTCTAAAATCTGTTTCCTGTGGAGTTTCGCCCCTTTTGTGCCTCATGAGTTTCCGTAGCCCGGTCTTTCATAACGTTTGATGTTGCTCAGAGTATGTTGTGGGGGAAAGTGATGTTGCCGTTACATTCTTTAGGAAAATTACCGTTTATGTTGCATACGGTAATGGTCGATGATACGATCACGGTGTCCACCTGTTGTGTGTCATTCAGATGTTTGAAGTGTATGTTTTGAGGCTGTTCCATTGTGCCTCTTTGGCGCCCTTTGCGTTTGCTACTTCCGGCCGCCCTGTTGTATTTTTTCCTCGTATAATTTCTGTTTTGCTTGTTTAGGAAAAGAGGACAATCTGATGTTTCATTGTCTTCTGCAGGTATGTGTTTTTCCTTTGTTTAATGTTATAATTTTCGCTGAGTCTGCTGAGTCACTCTAACTAATGCAGTTATTTATTTTGTCCACTAGGGGTCACTGTTTTCCTTTTGTATGTCATGAGTAATGCTTTTGATAATTGATATTTACATTTAATGAAGTCCTGTCTTCGGATATAACGGTTTGATGTTGCTCAGAGAAAAGAGAGGACACTGATGTTTCATTGTCTTCTGCAGCAAATAAACACCACCAAAGAGACCATCTGAGTGGACTTCTTCCCTGCTCTTTACACATCTGTTACAGAAGCATCCTTGGATAGCTTCCAGTGGCCCCCATCCCCCAAACATTAATTTAGTTAAAGCTTCAGTTCAGTTTATTTTGTATAGCCCAAAATCCAATTACAAATTTGCCTCAGAGGGCTTCACGGTAGACAAACAAGAGAAGTACAAGTATATCTTACATAAAACCTGCTCAGCATTTATAAAACAAAGGCACATTTCAAAATGGAAGTTGACCCCAGTATCGACAGTATTATTGCTTGATATAGCCATGTCAGACAGTGACCTGACTTTGATGTGGCAACACATTTCTCACTTTAGTATCCTGACTAATTCTTTCAGGACTTCTTGATTTGTGTGTCGGTAATCTTCTGTTCTGCTGAGTGAGAATATATCCTAATGTAGTTCTGCAGGGAAAAGTAACAAATGAAAAGTCAAAAAACATTTTAACTTCTGACTGTTTAAACCCTACACTCAGTTCTTAATAAAATCTCTTGATAAAAATGCCTTGAAATAGTTTGAAATACATGTTCTTATTATTTATGGACTATTGTGCTTACCATGTAATGCAAATGTGATTTCATGTCCAGTTTTATGATTTAGTGCTGGTGGCAATTGTATTTTTTTTGTCCTTGTGTCACCCCCATAAATGTAACATAATCAGTGACATGAAATTTTGAGTTTATGTTGCAGTTTGGCTAAAAGCCCAAAAGAGGGTGCCAAGCACCAGCATAAAGAATCTGTAGTTAGCAGAGTGAAAGAAAAATAAGAGTTTCTATGTGTATATGCTTTGCTTTCTAAGAGCTCTGGCTATTGGGTTTATTCCTGCTGGAATGCGCATTCATGAAGATATTTTGGTGCCATTGTGTTCTGCACGGCCCCTTCTTCATCCACAATAGTAACATAACAGCTGTGTGGCCATAGTTATGCTTAAAATCTTTCGTTGTCATAAAGCAGGCAACGACTGAAGAAAAGAAGATTAACATGTCCTGTGGTTTCCTCTGCAGCAGCCAATGAAACACAGAGGAGCAAAACTGCACTCAACAATTAGATATCGAGATATCCTCCTGCGGCGTTTGCACCTCAGCAACCCAACACCATCACGGTAAGAGCCCCACAAACTGACATCAATAGCAATGGAAGGATATGGGAAGTGCGTATCTCATCCCAGCTGAGCAAGGTGCATGGCTTGCATTGTTACTGGAAAATGAAAGAGCTGATAAACTTGCTTGTCAACCTGATGTTTGCACCCAACCCTGTGTCGGAGATGTGTGTTTTCATGTGTTGTTGCGATTATGATAAAGGTGCGAGAAGCTCACCTAGACCCGCAATAGACCTATGCTTTATAGCGACATTCAGTCACTATAATTTACTTTATTGTTATTTTAACACGTACACAGGGACAAAGATCAACGAGCTCTACAAGCTTGAGCGAGGGGTGTTCTTCCAGAGGCAGTACGTTGGCAGTCGCCCGGCTTTGTCTCCATCTCGCACCTGGCGCCGCGGTGGGTGTGAGTCTCGCCTTCAACCTGGGAGGCATGAAGTTGCAGGGCCGGCCGCAGGAGACCTTCAAACTTGTGACCAGCATCCCAGAGGGGACTTGCGCAGTATGCTGGTGAGGTGTATGTGTGGATAATTTTGACACCAGGAAAAGGGTTAGGGTTTGGGAGACATTCAATTCAATTCATTTTGTAAATCACAAAATCACAAATAGCCTCAGAGGGCTTTACAATCCATGCACTTACGACATCCTCTTTCCCGGGACCTCACATTGGATCAGGAAAAACTCTTTCACTGGGCAAAAAAGGGAAGTAACCTTTGGGAGAGGAGGATCCCTCTCCCTGGATGGACAGAAGTGCAATAGATGTCTTCTTTACAGAATGAACAACTTAACAGAGTTACAGCACATTAAAAGAATATGACAGAAATTATTTATATAATGAGTAGTAGGCATGGAACACGATACAGTTAACAGAATAAACATTACATGTCATTTAGCTGACACTTTTATCCAAAGCGACTTACAATAAGTGCATTCAACCATGAGTACAAACTCAGAACAATAAGAATCAAGAAAGTAACATTTCTTCAAGAAAGCCAAAACTACAAAAATACCATAAGTAAGTGCCACTGAAGTGCTAATCGTTTTTTACTCAAGGTATAGTCGGAAAAGATGTTTTTTTTAGTTTCCGGCGGAAGACTTTCTGTTGTCCTGATGTCAGTGGGGAGCTCGTTCCACCACTGAGGAGCTAGGATAGCAAACAGTCTTGATTTTGTCGAGTGATTTGCTCGCAGTGACGGAGTCACAAGTCGATTGGTAGATGCCAAGCGGAGTGAACGGGCTGGGGTGTACGGTTTGACCATGTCTTGGATGTAGACAGGACCCAATCTGTTCGCAGCACGGTACGCAATAACCAATATTTTGAAGCGGATGCGGACAGCCACTGGTAACCAGTGAAGGAAGCGGAGGAGCGCAGTAGTGAGGGTGAATTTAGGGAGGTTGAAGACCAGTTGAGCTGCTGCATTCTGGATAAGCTGCAGAGGTTGGATGGCCTCAGGAAGAAGAGAGACAGGTCTATAATTGTTGACTTCAGACGGGTTGAGGGTGGGTTTCTTCAGGAGAGGGTTAACTCTCGCCTCCTTCAGAGAGTTAGGGAAACAGCCAGTTGAGACGGAGCTGTTAATAAGATGGGTGAGAAAGGTAAGAAGAATGTGAGATGGGGTCAAGGGGGCAGGTGATTGGGCAGGCGGAGTTTACCAAGGTAAGAACGTGATTAGGAGACAGGGGGGTGAAGGAGGAAAGCGAAGGGGATGAAGAAGAAGTTGATGGAAGTGTAGTGAAGATGGATTAGTAAAGGAGGAGCGTCTTGTTTGTAAAGTAGTTGACGAAGTGTCTTGGTAGAAGGAGGAGGAGGACAAGAGGGTCAAGGAGGTTAGAAAAGATAGAGAAGAGTTTTTTGGGGTTAGAGAAAGAAGATTGAATTTTGGTTTGGTAGAAAGAGCTTCTGGCTGCCGAGATAGAGGCAGAGAAGGAAGAGAGAAGAGATTGATAGGCTAGCAGGTTGTCTTGCATATTTAGATTTTTGCCATTTCCTTTCCGACGCTCGCAAGGTGGCTCTCTCGGCGCGCACCGAGTCAGACAACCACAGAGCCGGAGAGGACTTGCGAACTGGTCATGTCTTAAAAGGACAGAGAGAATCAAGAGATGAAGACAGAGTAGAGAGGAGAATGTCTGTGGCAGAGTTAGAATGCATGGGTGAGAAGGAGTCAGTGGAAGGGAGGGCAGATAGAACAGAGGAGGCCAGAGAGGAGGGAGAGAAGGTGCGAATGTTGCAACGGACAGGTGCAAATTCTGTTGATGTGGGCGGGTTCTCAGTTCCAGAGAGTGAGTGAGAGAGAGTAAGAGATGAAGAAATGGTCCCAAAGAACTAGGAGGACGGTAGAGAACAACAATGTTTAGTTAAACCGGATGAGTAACTGTCACAGCATGAAACTCAACAGTCAGTGGGGTAGGAAGCGGGTAGAGAGAAAAACACCATTTGGGTGAAACGAGTAAACCTGTACCACCACCCCGACCACCTTGTTGATGTGTGGCTGAAGGAGAAGGCAGAGGAGAGAGCAGCAGGGGTAGCTGTATTGTCTGGTGTGATCCAAGTCTCAGTGAGAGCCAGGAAGTCAAGTGATTGCTCTATAGCAAAACCAGAAATGAAGTCTGCCTTTTCGGTTAGCTCATTGACAGTTCCAGAGGCCCCCTGTGACGAGGTGCTGGGTGTGTGTAGAGCGGGTGGGAAAGATAACAGAGGAAGGATTTCTATATATGTGTGAACGAGTTCGAGGCCTATAGTATCTACAAGTTGATATACGCACATGTATGGCAAGTAAACATATATTCACAAGCAGTTTTATACTCAGCCACCCCCGAAGACTCCAACAAAAGACTCCTAGGTCTTTATCCTCCGAGTCTTGATTTCAAAAAAAGACTCCTAGCTCTATATATATATTATTGGCAAGAAAGGTACTTTTAATAAGCACCTCTCTACTAGATATTAGCAATGTCTCTTTACTAACAGGCCATGTACCACAGTCTTTCAAAGTAGCTGTAATTAAACCTCTCCTGCTCCGCGGTCGGGACCCTCAACCCAGCTCCCCGATCTGTCGACCCCAGCTGACACCGGTACCCTTCCCAGCCCACGGGGAGCCTCTCAAGCACCAGGGCAGGAGTGTTGGAGGTGCGGACAGCCCGGACACTTCCGGAGGGAGTGTCCGCTGATGGAGGTGGGCCAGGTGATCCGGGTTGCCGGCTCTCCAACGCCCTCCCCCGGTCCGGGAACGACGTACCGCGTTCCGGTAAGAATCCAGGGGGGTACACATCAGGCGATGGTGGATTCTGGCTGTACGCAGTCTATGATCCACCAGAGCCTGGTTTGACCCGGGGCATTGATTGAGGCATTGTGGGTGAAGATAAGGTGTGTTCATGGGGACGTTCACGAGTATCCTATGGTGTCAGTGGAAATTAGATACGGGGAAAAAAACATAATGTAAAGGTTGCGGTTAGCTCCCGCCTTACGCACCCCCTAATCTTGGGAACAGATTGGCCGGGGTTTAACAAGTTAATGGGACAGGCGGCGGGGGTGCGTTCACGGCCGGTAGGGACATGCGATATCTGCGCTGTGCTCAGCGGCGACGCGAGGTCATCCGACACTGCAGACGGGGAGGGTCCATGGAGGATTTTTCACTCGAGCAGTCTCGTGACGACACTCTACGCTCAGCCTTTGATCAAGTGATTACAATTGATGGTCACCTGGTGCGCCCTGACGCAGCGCAGTCATATCCACACTTTTCATTGATTAGGGACAGACTGTACCGGGTGAGCCGTGACGCTCAGACAGGGAAGGAAAGCACCCAGTTGCTGGTGCCGAAAAGCCGCCGGGAAATGATTTTCCAGGCGGCTCATTATAACCCGATGGCTGGTCACATGGGATACGAGAAAACACTGGACCGGAAAATGACCCGATTTTATTGGCCGGGCATCCGGGCGGATGTGCGCCGTTGGTGGGCGTCCTGCCCGGAGTGTCAATTGGTAAATCCCCCGGCCATTCCGAGGGCGCCTTTGCATCCTTGTGGATTACGCAACGCGATATCCGGAGGCAGTGCCGTTGCGCAATATTTCGGCAAAGAGTGTTGCGCAAGCGCTGTTTCAGGTCATCTCCCGAGTCGGAATCCCGAAAGAGATTCTGACTGACGGAGGGAGGTACGGTATCTGGGGTACCACTTGGGCGGCGGGCAGGTGCGCCCACAGGTGGACAAGACTGCCGCTATCGCAGCCTGCCCGCGGCCCAAGACTAAAAAAGAGGTGAGACGGTTTTTGGGGCTGGCGGGTTACTATAGGCGGTTCATCCCAAATTTTGCAGATTTGACCAGCCCCTTGACCGACCTGACCCGGAAAGGTGCCTCAGATCCGGTCCAGTGGACGGAGCGGTGCCAGTTGGTGTTTGAGAAGGTAAATCAAGCTCTCTGTGGGGAACCGCTCCTCAACACCCCTGACTTCTCTCTTCCCTTTACCCTGCAGACTGATGCATCGAACAGAGGGCTGGGGGCCGTTTTGTCCCAGCAGGTGGAGGGGGTTGACCGCCCGGTCCTGTACATCAGCCGCAAACTGTCGGAGAGGGAGGCCAGGTACAGCACGGTGGAGAAGGAGTGCCTGGCCATCCGGTGGGCGGTCAACTCTACGCTACGCCCTCCTGGGACGCTCATTAACCCTCTGTTCGGACCACGCTCCGCTCCAGTGGCTCCATCGCATGAAGGATACTAACGCCCGGATCACTCGGTGGTATCTGGCTTTGCAGCCTTTTAATTTCAAAGTGATCCATAGGCCGGGGACGTAGATGGTTGTGGCCGACTTCCTCTCCCGCTCTCACGGGGAGGGGGGGGGGGGGAGTAGGTTAGGCCGGATGGCACCCTGGCCTAAGTCGGGCGGGGGAGGTATGTGGTGGTGGGGCGTGGTTAAGCTCAGCTGCAGAGGGGGATTGGAGGAGTGCGCTCAGGGAACGGTACCAGGTGGAGACTTAATTGGCCTCAGCTGGGTCTAATGATGTGCTTTCCCTGTTAAATGGCAGTAGGACGGAAGGAGGAGGGGTTGGACGTTGCCGTGACGGAGACCGAGGACGGACAGGAGGGCGCTCAGGGGCAAGGCCGAGAGCGCGACTGTGTCCCGGACAAATAAAGATTCATAAAGCCGAGTTCGGTCTCCTGTGTCTCTGTGGTAGGGGGGGAAGGGGAACACAAACTTGTTACACTAACGAAAACTAAGAAAATAGATCACGTTACTCCTGTATTAGCTTCTCTCCACTGGCTCCCTGTAAAATCCAGAATCTAATGTAAAATCAGTCTCCTCCTTAATTGGTGAAGCACCATCATATAATAAGGAGCTTTTAGTACCACTAGAGAGATTATAGTACCTTATTACCCCACTAGAGAGCTGCGGTCGCTGAATGTGGGGCTCCTTGAAGCTCCTAGAATCTTTAAAAGTAGGATGGGAGCCAGAGCCTTCACTTATCAATAGGGTTGGGTACCGAAAACCTGTGCCAATATGGACCGAAACGCAACGCAGATTTCGGTCCTTCCTTTCGGTGCCTGAACCGATTTAAATGCTTTTCTTTTATAAGACTCTGATGACTCTGCCATGGCAGCAGTTATCGTTTAACGTTATATAGCTACAGTAGCTAGCTAGCCATCAAACTTTTAACGGAGAAAATGCCGAAAGGAAAACTGTCAAAAGTGTGGCTGTATTTCGCAAAATACAACAAAATAATTGCGTGTAAAGGGGGGAACACACGTCAAATGTAATGAAACATCTGGCAACGCATGACATCCACTTGAAAGCAGAGGCACCATGTTCGACTGCCTGCGTGAGCCCGAGCCAAGCACATCAGCGGGCAGTCTGGGAGCTCTCTTGCACCGGCAATGGGGAGACTGGTCCCCCTGAAAACCTGGAGACCGATGATGACAACAACAGCCTTAACTCAGGTTAGTACCGTAACGTTGATAGCAAGTCTCGCATTTATAAAATTAGTCCTAATAACAACAAATGATAAATTAGGCATTATAACCATGTTTAAGCTAGCTAGCTACTAGCAAACGGCTACCTGCAATGAACCTGTTAATGAAACTAGCGATGGCATGTGCAGTTATGCTTCCGTTGCGTGTACATATTTAACATTATTTATGTTTATATTGTTGGCTCTCCAGCTTCAACAGTAATCCCATATACGGTGGCAAAGAAGGCTCATTTAACAAAAGACCAGCTGGAGGAACTCCACAGGTCTGTGACCAAATTTGTGGTTACAGGACTGCATTCTTTTTCCACTGTGGAATCTATGGTTCAGGTAAAAAAAAGTGATGTGAAAACAATATTTGTATAAGATCTATTCCATTAATACAATTTGTCAAAAAAGACTAATAAATATCCTCCAATGTATTTTATTTATTCAAATTAATGCATTTCTTTTGAAGCATGTTTGTCTAAACACTACTTTAATGTATTTTTTGTGCCAAGCGTGCCAAGAAGTCAGCCCTAGAGAAGCTGTTCGAGGATGAGGACCAAGAGCTTCTTCAGGCAACGACCAATAAAGGCAGTGCCCTCTCCATCGCTGAACAGGTCCAGAAAGAGATTGAAATCTACAAAGGTCTACGTTCAATCCCATCAGGACAAGACTCTGCAGCCCGGTGGTGGATGAAGCGGGACAGCCTCCCCATACTGTCTGCACTTTCAGACACATACCTGTGTGTTCAGGCCTCAACGACACCATCTGAGAGGGTTTTCTCCTGTGCAGAACATGTAATTAATCAGGAGAGGTGTCATATTTTGCCAGAGAAGCCAAATATGCTCATATTTCTGCAAAATAATTGAATTTGAATGAAGTTTGAAGCTGTATACAGAGTGTTTGTGTGTGATTTGTATTTCTTTATATTTTAAGTATACTGTAAACTGTTGTTATTATTCATAGTTTGAAGTTAAAAATCTTGAAGCTGTAGTTTGAAGCACGTATTTTGTATTATTTATATTTATAGTATACTTTTAAACAGTTAATATATTGTTGAGGTTGAAGAAAAGAATGTGCTTTGGCAATAAAAAAAAAGCCGGTATTGTTTTAAAAGTATCAGTTTAGCACAGGTATCGGAAAAATACCAAAACGATACCCATCCCTACTTATCAAGCTCCTCTTCTATGGAACCAGCTTTCACTTTCAGTCCGGGGGGCTGGAGATACCTGCACTAGAGTTGATGTTTTGAACATTTTGTTTTATCTAATAATAATAATAATAATAATAATCCATTTAATTTATATAGTGCTTTTCTAGATACTCAAAGACACTTTACATTATACACCGTAGACACAGCTACGGGGAGCAATGCAGGGTTAAGTGTCTTGCTCAAGGACACATCGACTTGGGCGGGGATTGAACTGCCAACCTCTTAATTGAAAGACGGGCATGTTAACCACTGACCCATAGTCGCCCCAAGTATCTAGCAAGTATTTCCATACGCATGGTAAATTTAGTATTCAACCATTACGTGATCTATAGATGGTGAGAGCAGATTCTCAAAGACGTTTTATTAGTTCATATTGTGGCATAGACGTTTCAGTTTTATAATCTCGCTAATCTTCACTAACAGTTTACTTTACACAGTAAATTGGTAATAAAGGCCTGAAGTCTTTTAGAGTTGACGTAACTGACCATTGATTAGAATGTGGCTATAGTTTCTGCGAGAGGGGTCTAACTACTAAGTAATCTGTCTGTGTACCTGCTGCACAATTGTTAATTTATTTAGAGGTTGGTCAGTAGCATGACTTAAGAGTCATGCTACCCATGTTACTGGCTGCTTTGAGTTATGCTGCAGCTTACCTTCACAAGTGTGCACCTTGTCAAGATGAATTTTAAGTTCCGCTTGGCTTTACAGGTAATGTAAACAATAAACCATCTTTTTTTAAACACAACAGAGTAACCTTTACAATTGTTTTAACAAAAGAATCATTGGTGACCAATGCTCTTGAAATGTTACACTTTGAGACTTGATCTCTGGAATGATTTTTGCAAACAAAACACTTCCAAATAGTTAAAACAAGCAGTGTGTACTGTAATTGTCTTTAATCTTTCTCCGCAGAAGTTTTGAAATTGTTTTACAATAGTCAGTGTATCTATGGGTTGGTCAACTCTATGTAAAGTTAAGTGAGGTTAACATTAACACGGCATGTGAGTAGCCATTTAACAGGCTTTGTCGTTTGCTCTATTGCAGCTCTGTGTCTGCACGCTGACACCCGGGCTACACTGTCTGCATGAGCAGTGTGTAGCGATTGCCTCGCTGAACTGCTGCATCTCTCATACGAGTTATGTTTTGTTTTATGTCTGGCACATGTTTTTTAGATAAAGACATCGAAACTGGAGTAATATAGCTGGTATAATCTCAATATACTGTCAAATTTTCAAAGAGCAAACATGCAGTGGCTGCTCTAGTCTGTTGATATGGATACCAAAATATAAAGCAGGAGGTTCCCTGATGCACACAAGCTGCTAAAACAGGTAGGTGGCCTGGATATTAATTAAAGACAGATGTTTTCACTGTTAATATCCTTTTTTTTAAACTACACCATCTAATGGGTTATTGGCAACAAAGGCCAAATGTTATGTGATGCACTCTCAGCTGGGCCCGAATCCATGCATACAGAAACTCAGATCCATAGATCCATCTCTTGAAAGAAAGAAGACAGGTGGCCAGCCAATTGAGCACAACCCACCTGGAGTTCACACAGTGTAACCTAACCTTGAACGTGACCTACAGTCAGGGCCATAAGTATTTGGACTCACAATTTTTTAAATGTGGCCTATTTACACGACTGCAATGGATTTAAAATCAAGCAGTCAATATGTGGTTGAAATGTGGACTTTCAGCTTTATTTCAATGGATATAACAAAAATATGGCATTAACTGTTTAGGGATTACAGCCATTTTTACACGGTCAATTTCAGAGGTTCAGAAGTAATTGGACCAACTAACCTAATATAAATGACAATTTATAATACTTGGAGGAAAGTCCTTTTGCAGTTAATGATTGCCTGAAGTCTTACACCCATAATAACAAAACACTGACTTTACTCCCTTGAGATGCTTTGCCAGGCCTTTATTGCAGCCTCCTTTAGTTGCTGCCTTCCCTTTTATCTTAAGTAAATGAAAATCATGCTTTGGGTGAGAGATCAGGTGACTGACTTGGCCATTGAAGAATATTGCATTTCTTTGCTTTGAGAAGCTCTTGGACTGTTTTCACAGTGTTTTGGGTCATTATCCATCTGTCCATCAGTGTTGCAGCATTTAGCTGAATGTGAGCAGATAGTATAGCCCTAAACACCTCAAAACTCATCCTGCTACTTATATTAGCTGTGACATCATCAATGAACACCAGTGACCTAGTTTGATTGGCAGCCATACAAGCCCATGCCATGGCACTGCCTCCACCATGTTAACCGGATGTGGTTTGCTTTGGACCTGGAACCGTTCCTTTCCTTCTCTACACTTTTCTCTTCCCATCATTCTGGTTCATGTTAATATTGGTTTCATCAGTCCAAAGAACCTTCATCTAAAACTGATCAGGCTTATTCAGATGTTTTGGCAAAGTCTAATCTGGTCCCCCTTCAGTGTTCTCAGATGTTTGCACCTTGTTGTAAACCTTCTGTATTCAGATTCATGAAGAATCTCTCGATTGTAGACTTTGACAAAGACACACCTACCTCCTCCAGAGTATTCTTGGTCTCAGTATTCATATTATGAAGGGTTTTTCTTCACCAAGGAAATAATTCTGCTACATCTACTTTCGTCTGGGCCTTTTGGTGTTGGTGCCAGTACATTCCTTATTTTTAGAAATGTACCTAACTGTTGATTTAGTCAATCCTAATGTTTCTGCTATCTGCCTTATATGTTTGTGTAGTTTGTCAGCCTTTTAATGGCCTCCTTCACTTGCATTGACACCTCTTTAGTCCAGATGCTGAGAACTCCAAGGACCAGCCAACAAATGCAAACACCTTGAATCATCTCCAGACCTTTTTATCTTCTTATTTTTTCATGAAATAACGAGAGAACAGGCCACACCTGGCCATCAAATCAGTTGTAGAACAGTTGCCAAGTTACTTTTGAGCCTCAGAAGATGTGGGGGACTGTGTAAAAATGGTTGTAATTCCTAAATGGTTAATGCCATAGTTTTGTTTTATCCATTGAGTTTAAAGGTGAAAGTCTACACTAACCACATATTGACTGAGTCATTTCAAATCTGTGGAAAGAGGAAAATAAGAAAAAATGTGTACAACACAATTGTACTTATTACAGTAGTAATAGTACAGTACAGTATTTGAGGAGCCTACGCAAACTTACACACATTTAGTTTTACAAGAGAACAAAGTTCTTCATAGATCAATGCTCTTTATTTAGCTCTTGAAGTAAACCACATTGATGCAAATTACACTTTGTAATGGACAACATTTTCTTTTGTAGGCCCCCCCTTCCCCCCCCCCCCCCCCCCCCCCCCCCCCCCCCCCCCCCCCCCCCCCCCCCCCCCCCCCCCCCCCCCCCCCCCCCCCCCCCCCCCCCCCCCCCCCCCCCCCCCCCCCCCCCCCCCCCCCCCCCCCCCCCCCCCCCCCCCCCCCCCCCCCCCCCAGCCCACCCTGCATCTCACAAAATCCTCTGGGAAACACTCAAACCTATGAATGGGAACCATATGGGGATAAATGCAACTTTATTGTATCTATCCAGACTGACCTGGCAGTACATAAAGGAAGAGGGCACATACGTTATGACTATTTTTCATATCTGTAGCAAATAATTAATAAATTCAACTCTCACTCAGCTTTGTTCTTCTGGGACTGTAGGAGTGTACTATTTTATGTTTCATCATACTCATCCTTGCCAAAGTTAAGTCAACAAATTGTAATTCTGAAACTTTTAAATATGAATGTAATAAGTATTTCTAAATATGCTTTGGAGGAAAAAGCATCACACCTAACAACTTTGGTTGTTAAAACAATTAACACAAACATCAACAAATGGTAATGCAGCTACAATACTCTTTTCAACTTTTTGAAATAGGGCTGGACATATAATGGATACCACTTAATCATTGTAACTGTTTCTGTACAGTATATTGAGAATAATGTGACTACCCTGTTTGAATAATGAATAATGTTTTGAAGGGACTGCTCTTGTTTATCTGATAATCAGGTCATTATAACTGTTGCAGTACATCTTTTCAATGATGTGTGTTGCTTAAATCTAAAACTGTAGTGTCCCAACATAGTTTAAATTCCATTAAAAAGGATAGTACACCTTGCATAATTTGCAACGTAAATTCACAATATTGAACATACATGGATGATTAATTCTTACCACTGGGACAATCTTCCTAAAGTCTTTTTCCTTAAAACACCCACTTAGGCCACTTCAACTGCTGGGTCTGGGCCAGACTTTCGTGCTCATATTTAGTAAACCGGCCCTGGTTATCATTAATCAGATGCCTATTTGCTGTGGGGTGAGATTTGCACGAGAAAGGGAAAGTCCTGGAGGTTGTAGTTACATTCTCTGGTTACTTTCAGTCCACAGTACCACAGTACCAGCGAACTGCAGAAGTTAACCATGGATTATTTTAAACTAGAAGTATCAATCAAAAGACATCAGTACTGGAATCAGCTTAGTATTCATTATTTGAAATGGACCGTAAGTCCAAATATTTTTACATGTGTAGTCATCTCAACCTTTTCAAAGGGTTTCTCGTTCATTGTGAAAGTCAGACATGCAGAGGTTACATATTTTAAAAGTTACACACAGTTCAGGTGAACTGCAGTGCTATCAGTCCGTACTGGTTTTACTGGTTCAGCTCCTCGGGCAGGGTGGTGCAGCCTCAGGGGGAGTTGGGGAGGCAGGAGGGGTTAGCCGGGAGAGGGGGCGTTGACTCTGAGACGGTTCAATAGAAGACTTCCTCGCAACCAAGCTTCAACAATGGAAATGGAAATATGCAGTCAGGGAGTACATTGGATACAGAATGATTTCAGTAAATCTGTAAACCTTTTTAAAATTCTAATTTCATTTTAACTGAATGCAAATGTATAGCCCTAAAGTCTCCTGATAGTGGAAAGACGGTTAGATATCGTGATAATTGGTTAAAATATCAAAAGGCAGAATCAAATGCAATACCAGCACATTGTCATTTTCACACAAAATATTGCCAGCATCTACCAAGAGTTCTCAAAAACAGTCCTCAAACAGTTATCATATTAACCGGGACAGATTGTGATTAATTTTTAGGATTGATTATGACACTGGTTCCTACCCTTCTTCCATCCCCATGTCTTCCTGCTGCTCTCCATCCACAGATCCGTCTGTGTGATCAGCACTGCTGTCCTCCTCCTCTACATTATTGCTCATTAGGCATCGACAGCGCTCCCTGCTCTCCGACTCAGTTGGCTCCACAACTATTGAGGGAAGACGCTCCCTCTTGTAAAGAAAGTCTTCAGGGTAAGAATCTGCCTCTTCATTCAAGTTGGCTTCAGGAAAAATCTGGTTCAGGGATATTTTTCATGATGTCAATCAGCATTCAAAAATAAACTTGATATTGATCGTTATGCACAGTATAAATATCATTAGATACAAAACACACCAAAAAAAACACACAAAAAAAATGTACACAAGTTAAAATTTGAGACAGTGCTATCATATTGGGTCACAACACATCCTTGTTAAAGTAGCAACCTGCACACAAACAAATGTTTTTAAGAGAAGTAATGCTATTTAAACAAGGAAAAAGAAGGCAGATAACTGTATTCAAGTTTAGTAAAAGACACTTGAATAAAGATGTCTGTTGTACCTGGTAGGCTTTGCTCCCTCTTCTCTGAACTGGACTCTCCTCCATCTGAGATTCCGCTAGACTGAGACTGGTGCTTACACTGCAAAAACATACAAAGGACACATTTTGGATACATTTGGGTACATTTTGTCTGTGGTATGTCTATTATCCAACCATATCAATACCCTGACTGGCTCACTGTGTTTCAGCAGTACAGAATTCAAAGAGGCCTCCTTTGCTCAAATTATTTTCAGCAAATTAATTGAATTCGAAACCGTTAACAATAACCACAAAATACTATGGTCAGACAGTCAGAGCAACCTGAGTTTGGGTAACACGTAACCTGATCTAGTGTTGCTCTGACAACGCTCTGGAAGCTTGTGCCATCAAAACTATCTGCTGTACTGAACTGAATTGACAATTCTATATACAAAGGAAGACAGTAAAATCTGCATTATATGTATCATTAATCACCGCATAGCTCAGATGAGTCTTAACTGTCCCAACAAGGTCTAAATGTATAGCTTCCACCTGTTACCAAGTTAAGGCATTACCCACACTGTACTGTTAGCTGTACAGATGTGAAAGTTGGATATTACCTAAAATCAAACAGGCATATCTCTGGGATTTCCAATTCAGCTTGACTCCACAAGTACCAGTGAATGAAAGACGTGTGAGTGGTTTTGACAACAAGTCTAGGGATGAGGGGAATGGGGGCAGGGAAATAATTTCTCCTGCTGTGCTAATCTGCATTTAAGCTCTTAATGACATAACAGGCCTAAACAACAAGTGCCCTCTCAACTCCCAAGGATGGGGGAGGAGTGAGGTAACTGGATAAAGAAAGAATGCCCTGTAGGATGATAGTTATGAACAAGAAATTAACAGAGCATTTGATATGATGACTTACCTGTAATGTGAAAAAAAGGCAGTAATGGGTCATTACATGTTTTATGACTTACAGGTATTCATAAAACCAGATGAAAGAATGTACATAATATGTTGATCTAAGTATGGAGCATTAGAATAAAAGAAATGGACACATCAATGTTTATGTTGGCCAGTCTACAATCACAATACTTTTTCAGCTCTATATGATCAATATGAATTGAACCTACAGTATAGCAATAATGTACATTATCTCAGTGTGTTGGTGTGTAATCTCATTTCAGTGAATTTTATTCAAGGCATGAGAAACCTCTGGAATAAAGCTCTTAGCAACACACTGTTAAATCAACAGAGCGGCCTCATTTTTACCATCATACTCTAAGAATATGATACAACACACTTCATTTATCACAGATGTGAGAGTTTGAGCAGGTAATTGTGTAAAATGTCTCTTGAGGGCATTTGCAGTATTTTAGTTGTGTAGCTTACCTGTGTGAGGCAGGAATACAGCTCATCTTTACTTTATATAAAAACAAGAAGATATTCCAATTGTCTTATTTTACAAAAAATACTATTTCATTTGCAGGTTGATCAGTCTATGTTGTCAGTCACTTTCTTTTTTCCTTCCAGTCACAGGTGCATCTTCCTTTATTTAATCACCCCCCTACCCCTCCTCCTCCTTATTTTTCTCCTCCCCTCTCTTCATTTTCCCACAGTGTCCCATTCAGTGACGCACACAACATTGCATTTTCAGACTGACAGGCAAACCGTTTTTTCAAGCTGACAAGCTTAGTGTCACCTTGATTTACAAACAAAGCCTTGATGTAACATGTGAGCATGCAGCAACACCAGGCCTCCTACATTCAGATTAGCAGGTGAGCTGTCCTGGCTACACACAATCATTATTTATTTTACATAAGGATTAATGCCAGAGGCTTTCCTCCAAATAACTCTGATGCTGTGGTATATTAAAAAACTCAAAGATAAGGCTACACAATAGGGAATCTGCAAGATTTTAAAGTAAATACATATCTTTGGGGCCATTATTGTAGCAGAACTATTTGCAGACGTGTTTAGAGAATTCAATATCTGTATCTCAATTTGTGTCTATAATAAGATTTAAAAATGTGTAAAATAATCTTTAAATGCATAATGAGATTTATGAATGTGTACAGGAATCTGCAAATGTGTATTCAGATTAGATTATCATGTGTATGGAGATTTGACAAATCTGTAAATGTTTAAACACTTGTAAATGCATACATAAATCAATAAATGTGTAAATATTAAGGCTGAATAGTCCAACACAGACATGCCTCCCAATTATCCTGTTGACACCATTACGTCTGTTTACATTTACTCTTCTGCCATAACAGAGATCTTCAAATGTGTGTGGCTATTTCTCTCTCCTACTCAGTTGTTCCAACCTAACACACCTTCTTTCTCATGCTAACAGCTAAATATAATAAAACACTAGTATGGGGCACTGAATTTAGCCACTGCACCCCCTGGTCCCTGGGCCTCATTCCCCGCTGCTAGGACATTACTTTGCTGGGAGGAGAATGGCTGGCAGCTCAGTAGATGGACCTTCCGTTAGTATGGAGCTAAATCCATGCCAATAGTTTTGTTTGTTTGAAAAAAAGATTTGAACCTGAAAATTCAAGTTTTGGTCTTGAACATTGAAAAATTCAACAATGTATTCGAAATAAAAAGTGTATGAAAAGTTTTGTTGGTTTAAATACAATTTAGATTCAGTTCTGTTTGTTTTTTCTCAAATAAAATATATTTTTTTAAATAGCGACACGTTACAAAGCATTAACTAGATTTATTGAATGCTAGCTAGCACTATACTTAATTTCCGCTTTGGCAAAAAAATTTCAATAAATCTAGTTAATGCTTTGTAACGTGTCCCTATTTTACAGTCGTCATTTTAATGTTTTTAGTATCTATACAAAAAAAGTTAAATGTCTTACCTGCCCGATGGAGCCAGCAGGCGGACCGCCATCGCAGAATCACGCTGTGTTCAAGGTGGTGTGTGGAAGTGCGAAACGTCAGATACTATAGCGGGATTTTTTAACGCCACAACCTGGCAAAGTGTATTGCTCTTTTACTGCGATTAAAGCAAAGTATGGTCTAGAACAGCTAGCTAAACATAACTGTGTCACTGGCGTCAATTGTGTCTACTGCCAATCACGTGAATATGCTGTATATAAAGGAGTCATCATTTTCGCAGTACCCACATTTCTTGAAGGCAACGTAGTTGAGGCAGGTCGTCGGCCTTCTTTGTTAAGCTGTCACTCATGATACCACGCCCCTGTAGTTGAAACCACGCCCCCATGCCACATCCCGGCCAAAAGTCTGAACCTGAAAAAAAACAATCTGAAAGTGAAAAAAAGATCTGAACCTGAAAAAAGATTCGAAACTGTAAAAAAAAACATTGAAAGTTGAAAACATAAAATATGCTACTGAAAAATGAAAAAATATATTTTATTCGAAAAAAAACAGAACTGAATCTAAATTATATTTAAACCAACAAAACTTTTCATACACTTATTTTTTTTTCGAATACATTGTTGAATTTTTCAATGTTCAAGACCAAAACTTGAATTTTCAGGTTTAAATCTTTTTTTCAAACGAACAAAACTATTGTCGTTAGCAACTTAAGTTCAGCCAGAAACGCTGCACGGACACTAATTGAAAGTTTGTCTCCGGAGACTGCTCTCCTGAGACCGTTTTCCTCCCGGCAAAGTAGGCACCTAGCGGCAGGAGGTGGGGGGTGCACTCGCTGGCTAATTCCGATCATCGACAACGTCGGGCCTATTAAATGTTTATTTTTCTTGTCTCCTCCTCCTCCTGCCAATTCAATTGCCTTTTTGGCAGCTTTATCATATCCTGAAACTTGTTAAATTTGACATGCATATCAAGACTGGTGAAAAATTTGATATTTAGGGGTTTTGCATTTGGATATAAAGAAATGGCTCTATAGTGCCCCCTAGAGTTGTTGTTCCGTTTGAAAGTCCACACATCTCCCCCTATTGCCGATTTACTTGAAATTTGACAAACATGTCCAGTTCTGTCTGCTCTATAAAAAAGTAAATCAGAGCATTAAGCTCCGCCTACTTAGATTTTCCACCATTTTTGTGAAACACATTATTGCAAACTACTCATCAACATCATTGTGTCTGTGGGTCATTATTGGATCAATGTCATCAAAAGTTATAAAACAACTTCTTGATATCTCATTGTGTTTAGAAGATATGGACCAATGAACCTCCTTATGCTGCGTTTACACCAAACGCGTTGCAAATATTCGCGTGAGTACACTCGCCCGACAAGTTGGTTAATTCGCTTAATTCGCGTGGCTTATCTCCGCGGCTTGACTCCGTGGAAACAGTTATCATTTCCGCCATCCACCACAGAATAAATACCCGCTAGTTCTGCTTTAAACTAGGAACATCTAACGCCCTGGTGTTTCACCCGTAGGCTCACACAGCTCGGTGACTTTCACCGACTACGTCTCGATAACTTCCGCTTCCAGCGCTACTTGAGCAACAGCAGTCAGGCAGGCGGAGTGTCTCAACGCTGATTGGCTTCGCGCGTTGCAAATTTTTTGCCAAAGTTGAAATATTTCAACTCATGTCATTCGCGCCGCCCGGCGAAAATTCGCGTCATTCGCAACCATTCGCGTCTGTGTATTGACTTTGCATGGGATCTACTCGCGCGAAAAGTTTGCAGCGCGTTTGTTGTGAACGCAGCATAAGAGTCATGGCTTAGTACATCAATCCACATAACTTCCAAAACACTTGGCCTATCAACAATCTTGTAGCATATGTTCGAATCGGATCCTTTAACTTACCCTATAATTTTCATTTTATTCAAACACTAGGGAGTGATGCAGTGAATCGGCCAATTTCTTCTTTTTTTAGCAATTTTTTTTCAGGCTTTATAAATGAACTCTAAATCGTATCGGAAGTCGGCCATTTTGATATTCCTATTGTTTTTTTAACTTCAATTCAGTTTATTTTGTATAGCCCAATATCACAAATTACAAATTTGCCTAAGAGGGCTTTACAATCTGTACACATACGACATTCCTGTCCCAGGACCTCACATCGGATCAGGAAAAACTCCCCCAAAATAACCCTTCACAGGGAAAAAATGGAAGAAACCTTCAGGAGAGCAACAAAGGAGGATCCCTCTCCCCGGATGGACAGATGCAATCGATGTCATGTGTACAGAATGAACAGCATTACAGAGTTACATAAACACATTACATGAATATGACAATGGACCTCCAATCCATGAAACACAAGGAGGTAGAGAGGAGGGGGGGCGGGGCGATCAGCAGGGCCAACGTGGGAGGCCGGCTCACCAGGCATCAGACACCGCCAGGTCCAATAAACCCTATGAGATGTGAAGTCACAAAGACTCAGGGGAGGAAGCAGAGTTCGTAAGGTGCAATGGAGAGATGTAAATTCATCCATAAGTAGAGAGAGAAGAGGAGATAGGTGCTCAGTGTATCCTAAAACATCCCCCAGCAGCCTATAAGCCTATAGCAGCATATCTAGGGGCTGGACCAGGGCAAACCTGATTCAGCCCTAACTATAAGCGCTATCAAACAGGAAAGTCTTAAGTCTATTCTTAAATGCGGTGACTGTCTGCCTCCCGGACTGAAAGTGGAAGCTGGTTCCATAAAAGAGGAGCTTGATAACTGAAGACTCTGGCTCCTATCCTAATTTTTTGGACTTTAGCCTTTTAAGCCCCAAGCCATTTTCTATGTTTCTGCTCGAAATATCATACCCAAACTAAAAAGGGTGTAGCTCTGCAACCACAAAGGCTATTTGAATAATGTTGGTGTTATAATAAAGGCAACACATGTGGGCTTCTGTTCTGTTCATGTGTGCATATTAGTATATATGTTACTGGTTAAGAGAAAATTAAGATGAAAGACAGCAAAAGTTGAATTTCCAGGTTTGCCTAGAAAAAAAAGCACTTTCAGGATGATTATCTCTTTATGTACCAAACCATATATTTCACTTTTATATTACTTATGGTGTTGAATACATCCAAATATAGCAGTATTTGTTGATTAGAAGAAAAAAATGAATTTTTTCAACAAAAAATGCCAAAAATAAGCAACATTTGTGAGCAATATATTTGCTCATGTTTATTGTAAGATTTTACACAGTCTAACTGATGTGTAAATAGGTTAGGAACCACGAGTAGCCCCGCATTTAGTGAGCGCAGCTCTCTAGTGAGGCAATATGGTACTACAAGTTCCTTAAGAATTTTAAATGTGATTCTTGATTTTACAGGGAGCCAGTGCAGAGCAGCTAATACAGGAGTAATGTGATCTCTTTTCTTAGTTTTTGTGAGTACACGAGCTGCAGCATTCTGGATTAACTGTAGGGACTTAAGAGATTTATTAGAGCAGCCTGATAATAAGGAGTTGCTGTAATCTAGTCTAGAAGTAACAAACGTGTGAACCAGCTTTTCTGCATCTTTTTGAGACAAGATGTGCCTGATTTTTAAAATGTTACGTAGATGAAAAAATGCAGTCCTTGAGATTTGCTTCACATGGGAGTTAAAGGACAAGTCCCGGTCAAAGATAACGCCGAGATTCTTTACAGTGGTGTTGGATGCCAGGACAATGCCATCTACAGAGCCGGTACCATCTCGGAGTGATAAGAGATGACACAAGTGTGTTTGTTATGTCCAGTCTGCTCCGTAACTTAGTTTTCATCGCTGTCATTGCAGAAAACCGCTTCACAAACTCTCCAAAGACGTTTATTTATTTATTTTTGACTAATTTTCTCTGGCTTGTGGGTTTGCTATAGCTCGCTAGCTTCTCTCAAGAGGTTACTTCTACGTAATACGTGACCTCTTGAGATGTGTGACATATTTCGTGACCTCGTGAGAGGCTTAGATGCTTTTTCAAAATAAATTTTTTTTACGACTTTGATAAAAACTTCTTTCTTTTTTTTATTCACTCGTTCTGTGCGACCCGGTACCAACCGACCCGCGGACCGGTACCGGGCCGGGGGTTGGGGACCACTGATCTAGATAATGTTGTCTACACTTGCCATAGAACAGTATAAAGCATGTTGATGCATGTTGTCTAGTGCCGGACAATGGATACAGGAAGTGGTTGTTTGCAAAGCATAATTTCCAGCGTCACTCCATGCAGAAATAAAACGTCTAAATTGTGGATGCTTTGTCCGACGGTTGGAGACATTCTCGGCGGCGTGAGCCGGCATCCAAGTGCGCAAAAGCAGCTTAAATTCTTAATTCGTTTTTTGGTTTTTAAACAGTCAATTTATCAAATGTAGTACCCTATTTTTTATCCAAGCTACTGTAGCTGTCACATTTATGTACGGAAATGGGCTTGGTTTCAGCTAAAGTAAGTGAGAAAATTTAAACGGTACAGACAAATCTCCACACACTTTTAAAGATCACTGGAAGCATACGTGCAGCATATTTTGGAGGTGGGGCTGGCTGGCTATCCTTCAGAAATCTATCTCCCCTAAAACTCTTTCAGACTCTCTTGCCAGTACCATGTCTGCCTCCCCTTCCCCACTATCTTATTCACACACTCAGCTCCTGGTATCCTCCTGAACTGCATATGAAATCCCGAAAGCCCCAACTTGAAAAACTGCAAGTAAACAGGTTTAATAGTCCATCTCTAAGCCCACTCTGACTACCTTCAACATTACAAAGACGCTCTCATCTCAGCCCAGTCCACCTACTACTCACACCTCATACACTCTGACTCCTCTAACCCAAAGCTCTCTTCTCCACAATAAACAAGCTTCTCAAACCCAGGGACAATGCCTAAAAATCCTTCACAGTGGATGAATGCAATGCATTTTTTCCTTTCAACTATACATTTGACATCATTAACAGAAACCAGAACACCTCCCTCACCCTTTTCATCTCTCCATCCCTCAGCCCCTTTCTCAGTTCTCCCCTGTGTCCCCATTGGAGCTACCTTCACAAAGGAATTTATGGGATCCACTTCAAATGTATTATGTTGATGCATGTTGTCTTGTGCCATACAGTGGATACAGCAAGTGGTGGATTGTTTGCAAAGTATAATTTCCAGCATTGCTCCATGCAGGAAAAAACGGCTAACTCATAGACGCTTACTTCGACGCTTGAGCCGGCGTCCAGCCAGTACCCCCAACGACATGCGAGGAGGAACGAGGACCCGCACATCGCTGCTTGCAGCTTTAATTAGGGTCCGAACAATTTTTGTACATTGGGCGCATTTAGGGGGTATCTACGAGCGACAAAAAGTGCTCAAATTTGGCAAGCTTGTCAGGCTTGGTGAAAATTGACGTATGATAAAGGAGTAAAAAAAGATTATTGAGAAGTTGCTCTCTAGCGCCCCCTCAAAGTTTGACCGGCGACGCCCCTCACCCAGAATGTCCGATTGACTTAAAATTTTTCACACATGTCCATATCCACCTGCTCTACAAAACAGCCTCTCAGACCCCTAAGGTCCACCTACTTAGATTTTCCGCCATTTTGAATTTTAATTGGCCATTTGTCCTACACACTGGCTCCGAATCATACAAAAAATTAAATCAATCAGATAATTGAAGCCAGATGACCTATAATATGTCAACCGTTTTTTTATATCTCATTGTGGTAAGGATCTATGGCCCAATGAACATCTTAGGGGTGTGTCTTGTTTTTCAATGCTCAACACTATTGGGACTATCCATCCATCCAAGCCCACTTTCTGTGTTTTGTTATGTTATAGACTGTTGGTTTAACTAAACCAATCCTTCCAAAAATAATCATGCATGATGCCAGTCAAGGCCTGAACACATTTCCAAGAGGAAACATTCCAAATTGTCATAGGAACACCTACAAAAAAAATAAAATGACATGTTTTAGACCAGAATATATATAAAATATACATATATATATATACACACATATATATATACACATATATATTTATATATATTTTAAATACATATTTGTTCTAAATATAAACTATATATTTATAGACACAATATATATAAATATCTGTATCTATATACACGCGGCTCAAGTTATTTCAGCAGATCGGTGGTGTAGTGGTATATGCAATTGCCTTGAGAGCGGGGGACCTGTCTTCAAATCCAGGCCAGGGTTAAATTTTGCTTCACTTTTTTTTTACCTTTAATTTAAATGACGTGGTCTAGACTTCACGTAGAGACACATGATGCATGTATATGTTCACATTCTCAAAGCGCCAACGACTGGCCAAAATAAATAAGCCTAAAATGCATCAGATTCACATGTAATTTACACAACATGGTCTACACTTCACGTAGAGACACATGATGCATGTATATGTTAACACTCTCATTGCGCCACCTACTGGTTCAACTGGACTTGCTCGAATCTGCCCCAAACTTGTCATGCTTGTTACAAGTCACGGCCTGAGGATATCAACAAGCTTATTTTCACTCAGTCGAAGCACCACCTACTGGCGTAAGAAAATCAGCGTTATGCGACAAACGGTAAAACGTCCGACCGGCAGCCCTGCGTTCTCGGCCGAGCGGGCTGGCATCCCACCAGCGCCCCTGACTGGCGCGAATGAGCGAGGACCCGTTCATCGCTGCTCGCAGCTTTAATTATTATTATTATTTCAAGGCTTGGGAATAAGCTTGGCATAAAACCATGATAAACAATGCACTAATCATGAGCAAATATGATGATGTTGCACACAAAATTAAGCAGTAGAACCTTGGCTACAAGAATAGAAAAAGTTGCTTACCATGTTCTAAACACAACTCAAACACCAACTTTATGAATTACCAAATAACAATAACTAGCAAAAATGTCAAGCACTCTCTAGTTTGTGGCTCTTGTGCTCGTTAGCATTATGCTGCAGGCCAACACCATCGCTCTCTAGTATCCTCTAAATCCACAGATTCACAAGATATCCATCCATTCCCATCAGCAATGTATCAACAAACACAGCCATGCATAAACAAAAAAATCCAGCTGTATATCCGCATGGCAAAAGGTTGACGTACTATCTGTAATGCGCAGAAAGGCATTACAGGTAGTACGTCAACGTTTTAAGGACACAGATGAGTTTAGCAACCTAGTTTGGTTTGGCATTGTGTATATTACTGCTGTATTTGGATGTATTGAACACCATTAGTAATATAACAAGTGAAGTATATAGTTTGGTACATGAGAGAAAATAAATGTGCTATTGTGCCAAAATGCCCATCTGAAAAAAATATCACAAGTACTGGCTGCTACTGCTGTAAGATGTTGCAATATAAGCGAATATTACAAGCAGTAAGATGTGTTATTGAGGTTATTGAGGCACATTATATATATATATATATATATATATATATATATATATATATGCGGGGCTTTAGAGTCCTAAAAAGTAGGATGGGAGCCTGAGCCTTCAGTTATCAAGCTCCTCTTTTATGGAACCAGCTTCCACTTTCAGTCCGGGAGGCAGACACAGTCACCTCATTTAAGAATAGACTTAAGACTTTCCTCTTTAATAGTGCTTATAGTTAGGGCTGAATCAGGTTTGCCCTGGTCGAGCTCCTAGATGTGCTGCTATAGGCTTAGAGGCTGCTGAGGATGTTTTAGGATACACTGAGCACCTATCTCCTCTTCTCTCTCTACTTATGGATGAATTTACATCTCTCCATTGCACCTTCCTCCCCGGAGTCGTTGTGACTTCACATTTCATAGGGTCCATTGGACCTGGCGATGTCTGATGCCTGGTGAGCCGGCCTCCCGCGTTGGCTCTGCTGATCGCCCCTGCTGATCTCCCCACCCCCCCTCCTCTCTACCTCCTTCTGTTTCATGGATTGGAGTTCCATTCATACATTGTCATATTCATGTAATGTGTTTATGTAACTTTGTAATGCTGTTCATTCTGTACACATGGCATCTATTGCATCTGTCCATCCGGGGAGAGGGATCCTCCTCTATTGCTCTCCTGAAGGTTTCTTCCCTTTTTTCCCTGTGAAGGGTTATTTTTGAGTTTTTCCTGATCCGATGTGAGGTCCTGGGACAGGGATGTCGTATGTGTACAGATTGTAAAGCCCTCTGAGGCAAATTTGTGATTTGTGATATTGGGCTATACAAAATAACTGAATTGAATCTTCAAAACCAGACCTTTTCAAATAAAATAAAAAACAGACCATATTGTGCAAAAAGGTAAGAAATATCCTCACAGGTTATGAGCAATATGAGTTCTCATAAACTGTGTAATGGGAATGTTATATTCTTAGTTATATTTTATATTTATATTTAAGTGAACTGGTTTACAAATCTATATGTGCATACTATTTTTTTCCTGCAGAGGAGGACTGGGGGGGGGGGGGGGGGGGTTTACGAAGAAAATGGCATACCATCCCCCGTACCTGGTGTCAAGTAATCAATCACTTGTGTGGACAGGTTATACGTTAATGGCAGGACATAGACCTGACTGTTTTGATTCCCACACTGACCCAGTCCCTTTGTTTGCTACAGTCTGAAACCATATGTCCCTTTGCAACCCCCACCTTTCCTCTCTGTGTATATGTGAATTGTCACTCTTCAGTGCATCCTTGGGCAGACTCATAGTACTCTCTGTATAACGTTGTGCCTCTTCTCTGTGCAGGGAATAATAGATTTCATAGACATTCTGGTATTATTATTACAGCAAAGGCTTTATTTCATGCTGCTCAGGAAAGCTGGTCTGAACCGTCGCCCTCTCACCCAGGCCTGGTAGAGAGCATCCTCACCGCAGGCATCACTGTCTGGTATGGCACCACCACACAGACAGAGAGGAAGCCTCTGCAAAGAGTTATAAAGACTGCAGAGAGGATAGGGACACAACTTCCTTCCATGGACTCTATATATGTCCAGCGCTGTCGGAAAAGAGCAGAGGGAATCATCAGAGACTCACTTCACCCAGCTCACTCTCTGCTCAGACACAAACAATGCTCATACAACCTGAGACACAGCAGAGCGGACAGCATCATCACTCATAGAACACGCTTTTTCAACAGCTTCTTCCCTGCCAGAGTCAGACTGATGGCAACGCAAAACCATTGAAATATGGCTAAGGAACCCAACACTACCTCACTACACTGCAATATGTGACATATTATTACTTAAAACTATATAATTTAAAACTGTCTAATTTAAAACTGTATCCCAAACTGTACATATTAGCACCTCTCTTGTCCTTGTACATAGTACCACCTTCTGTATAGTGTTTTCTTTTATATTTTCTTTTTTCTTCTTATTAAAGTGCTATTTCTGAACTGTTGACTCAGAGAGCCCTGCACAAGATTTCCAATGTGTCTGGACTGTTGGTCTAGGCACAAATGGCAAATAAAAACCTTGAATCCTTGAATTATAATATTTATTATTTCAGTTTAAAAAGACTCAACATTGGGTAAAGCCAAATATTTCCCGTCAACACTGACACGGGTGCAGTCACTATGTGGTTTCAGTCAGATTTACTGTGTTTTACCTGAGTTCTCTTAATTACTGAGGGGAAATTAAGCAAAAATATTCAGTATAAAATGCTGCCGCTGACCACAAGCCAACTTTTCAGCTCATTTTCTGTGACCAGTATAGCAAGGTCATATTAACAAGTTAACTGACTAGCTTGCTAATGCCACAATAAATGCTACACTGGTATACAATGGTGTAGACGCAATTCTGAACATACAGCTATGTTGATTTGAATGGGAATGGCCCTTTTACTGTTGTTATTAGTATATGGCTTCAATAAACGCATCACAATGTGCTTTAAGAATATTCATATTTTATATTCATATTTTGACATCCACACAAAGAAAAGAAAGACCATCAGGAAGTAAATAAAGGGAAAATGGATGCGAAAATGTAACATGTTGATCAGAATATTTGTTAAATAAATTGAATTGGGAACTTTATAGATATGTTGTGGCTTGGGAGGTAGAGTAGGTTGTCAATCACAGAGGTGGTGATTCCATTACCCAGCTTTTCCAGTACACAGGTTAGGCCCTTGGCAAGACACTGAACTATATTCCAATGACCAGGTCAGTGCCACACACTCCCCTACACTCCACTCAAGGGAATAAGAGATTACTTGAAAAGTGCTTTGTCTAGTAAAATGTGGGATGTTGTATTCTTGACTTTTGGTCGGTCTATGACTTGAACAAAAATGTATCTATGTTAATAACACAATAAAAACAAAGAATCATTTTTGATCATTCAGTTTTATTATAACAGTAAAATTAGTGCAGGAAAAAAATAAAAAACACTTGAGTAAAGCAATGGACAAAAGGTAGTTATTTGCATTAAAAGCTATCGTTGACAATAAAAACTGATGAATGAACACAAAATAAAGGGTTAAAAGTGGAACACAGTTGAATACAAATTCAAAAATTCATTTAAAATAACAAATGGTCTGTTTACTCTGACATTATGAATTACTTAGATGTAGTTTGTAAAGATTGTAAAGAGCCCTACATGTAGTATGCAGGGGTTGAGTACAACAAATAGGGATTCAGTTTTCTGCCTGCTGGAGCAAAGGTGCTGTTCTCGTGGGCCTGGCGGCGGTAGTACCTGCGGAGGGCAGGACTGCCAGGGTGGCATTGTCTCACATGAAGGAAGTACTCATCAGGGCGACTTGAGGTGTAACCACAATCCTCACACACAAAGATCTTAGAGCGTCTTTGGCGGTAGGCATACTGTTGGTGAACGCTGTGAATCTTCCTCATATGGGACTCCAGAGAGCAGCGCTGTGTGAAGGCTTTCTCACATAGCTCACACTTGTAGGGACGGATACCTGCAGCAGAGGGAGACAAAACAAGTTTTTTAGTTTTTCCTGTGGATGTTTGTGGGGATCACAGGGTGTTTCTTCAATGACTAAATACCAAGAATGCTACATCATCGAATCCTGACAAAGGACTATTCCAATTTACAGATTTTGAAGAATGCGTATGTGCACTCCTATTAATAGCACTGAGAACCTACACTGACAACGGCAGGGGAAAACAGTCTGTAGAGCCGTTAACTTGTTGCATTAAGGCTTTATTTCGAGCAACTTTTGTAAAGTAGAACTAGATTAACCAAGACGGTTTAGATGAGTTTATATTGTTTATGTCAAGTTTGAAATGAGATACAATCGGCAAGGTAAAATTGCTGTGTTTTTCAATGGAGTCTGGTAAGTGTATGGAGAGTATGACAACTGTTTCTTTTCAAATCCAACTCTGTAAATTAAGGCTTTAGTTCATGGTGGTTGGAACAGTGAAAAGAGATAACTGTGAGGGTTCGGTTCGGCTGGACCCAAGTGCAGACACGGGGAGGCAAGGTTGGGTGCAGGTAAGCGGTTTATTTGACAGAACTGATGAGATTGTAGGGAAGAGCGCAGACGGAGTGGCGAGGTGGTGGCGGCTGAGCGGAAGTGCAGGTACGGGATTCCTGGGCACAGGGAACAGGGGTTTGCAGGAAATCACAAACAAAATGCAGAGAACGTCTAGTGAGGCTGAGAGTCGAAGTACCACTGGAAATGGTGCAATAATCTGGCAACTGGAGGAGGGAAGCCAGGGTGTTTTAACAGGGAGGACTTGATGATGTGATTGAAGACAAGTGCCGAAGATGAGGTCCAGGTGTGGAGAGGATTGCCAGTTGCCGGAAGCCACGCCCACCACAAGACACACACACACCCGTAACAGGGGACAAACAAGGAAAAGACAGAAAAAGACACGAGTCATGGCCGAGCCATGACAGTACCCCCCTGCTCAACGGGCGCCTTCAGGCGCCCCACCAGGCTTGTCTGGATGCTCCCAATGGAAGTCCCGGACAAGGGAAGCCTCTGAGAAGGAGCTGTGTGGGATACAGGACCGTTCCTCTGGGCCAGACCCCTCCCAGTCGACGAGGTACTGGAATCCCCGACCCCTACGGTGGACGTCGAGGATACGCCGAACGGCGAAGACCTAGTGTCCATCGACGACCTGGGGGGGGGGGGGGGGGGACAGTGGACTGGAGGACACCGGTTTTAGTAGGGAGACATGGAAGGTTGGGTGCACCCTTAATGCGGACTGGAGTTTGAGCCGGACCGCAGGGGGGTTGATGATCTTATCCACCTCATAGGGTCCAATGAAGCGGGGTCCCAGTTTGCGGGACTCGATTTGAAGGGGCAAGTCCCGTGAAGAGAGCCACACTTTCTGACCAGGGCGATAGGTGGGTGCAGGGATTCGGCGCCAGTCAGCCAATTGCCTGGTGCGAGCGACTGAATGGAGGAGCGCAGACCGGACCTCCTTCCAAATCCGGAACCTATGAAGACCTGCTTGAACAGAGGGCACCGCCACTTTCTCTTCCTGGCCTGGAAACAGGGGTGGTTGGTATCCCAAGGAGGCCATGAAGGGGGACATGCCTGTGGCGGAGCTGATCAGGGAGTTATGGGCATACTCAACCCACGGCAAGTGTGTGGACCAGAAGGACGGGTGGCGAGCGTGTGTTCATTGCCTCATGTATTTTCTGAAATGTTTACTTGTATTGATGTTATGTTTTTACCTTGCTCATATGTAGAGCACTTTGTAAACTCTGTTTTTAAAGGTGCTATATAAATAAATGTATTATTATTATTATTACATTCAGGTTTACTTGAGGCAAATGAAAGGGAAGTTAGAAACTGTCTCCATTGAGCGTGTGTGAACAAGCGAATTCGAAATACAAGAAATAACTATCGACATCTCTCTATTCTTTGCATTAATATAGATTATTATAATATATTTTTTCCATTGAATGGTATATTTGGACTGGCGGCCTGTCCAGGGTGTCCCCTGCCTTCGCCCTATGTCAGCTGGGATAGGCTCCAGCGCCCCGCAACCCTAATGAGGATAAGCGGTATTGAAAATGGATGGATGGATGGATGGATGGTATATTTGACACTGAACTTGTTCATCTTTATCTCAGTGATAGTGTCCAAATGAGCATAAAATATCACTATGACCCTGAAATTCTGTCTCTTGCGTTATCATATACTGAATGCAAGCAAAACTACAGAGCAAAATCACACTCTGATTGAACCAATCTATGAACTGTCAGAAACAATGGATATCAGGGCCAAGAAAAATGTGCACATACATTCACTAGGATGACACTCCCCTTGGGGCTTAGCCCCCCCTTTCTTGGAATCCTACAAACGCCCCTACTCTCCATCCATCTGATACTGGCCCGGCTTGTCTGTCAAATTTTAAAAGTCAATGTGCCCCTGAGCCAAAAAGTTTGCCCACCCCTGATTTAGAGCATGGTCCCAAGAGACATTCTTTTCAGTTTACATGTTTTACATATGCCTACCAAGTTTCATAAATGTAGGTGAAACATAGCGCCCCCTAATATTTGTAGGGGGCGCTATCGAGCCATATTGACATTCTGAAGCATTACAATCGTATCAGGTAACTACATCTTTGACTTTAAATGTGTGTGCTAAGTTAAGTTACGTTTCGAGCATGTTACATTGGTTTATTCAGTCACAGCGAAAGATCAAACTTTGCCGATCAAACTTCTGAGAGGGATCTGATTAATCTGTGAGGAGAAGGGTATAAAAGTAGAAAACATGTAATTTACTGTTGCCACTAGGTGGCGCTATGACTAGAATTAAAAATTATCATATGGATGTCTTCAGGGTCAGTATGTCCTGAAATGGAGCAGATTACATAATGTATGGCCGAGTTAAAACAACTTCCATTTTCATGGCGAATGGTGCTCTTTGCCGTTGCGCCCTACGCACATAGTTTTATATTTTTAAAATCCTTTTCATAAATTTTCATTGCTAAGGTCTCAAGATCACACTGCCCGATTTTGGAATGAATCGGGTTTAATCTCTAGGAGGAGTTCGCTATTTTAAAACTACCCAAAACATGAAAAAAGGCTAAAAATTGCGATATTGAGCGATTGACTGCAGCACCCACTAATGTTTAAATATTATGAAAAAGTAGGGGCCGTTAGGGGATGCAATCTGGACATATTCTACCAATTTGGGGAGGATAGGCCAAGTCATTTGGAAGTTATGTGTCTTTAAATATTAGGCCACATCCCTTAAAAGTTCATTGGCCCATATCTTCTAAACCCAATGAGTTATTAACAAGCTTTTGATAACATTTGGCGACATTGAACCAATAATGGACCACAGAATGTTTCGTAAAGATCGGACCCAGTGTTTAGGATAAGATGGAAACAACGTGTTTTTTACAAAATTCAAAATGGCGGAAAATCTAAGTAGACATATTCATGGTAACCATTGACTTTTTTGTAGAGCAGGTCCAAGTGGATATGTATACCAAATTTCAGGTCAATCGGTCATTGGGTGCAAAAAACATGGGCTTTTCCAACTCTATGGGGCGCTATGGAGAAATTCTTTTGTACCCAAATGCGAGACCCCCAAAATATTGTGTTTTTCGCCAGTCCTGATATGCGTGTCAAATTTAACAACTTTTGGGATGTGATAAAGCCCCCAAAAGGGCAAAACACCTGAGAGGAAAATAAGAATAATTCCTCGAAAAACAATAGGTTCCTCTATGATGTAGTCGTCACGAGGACCCTAATAATAGGAGGAATAAAGATTACAAGAACAATAGTTGGACTGCTGAAGCATTCCAACTAATAAGCCCGCAGGAGAACATTCAGTGTGGTTTGCAGCAGCAAGGCTCTATGAGCAAACCGACATACACAGACAGACAGACCGTGGACAATATTGTAGACTTCACTCACTCACTCACCCACCCACTCACTCACTCTTTCAACCACCCACTAAATCACTCACTCACTCTTTCACTCACCCAACCACTTAATCACTCACACACTCTTTCACCCACCCACTCAATCACTCACACACTCATTCACTCACCCACCCACTCATTCACCCACCCACCCACTCAATCACTCATTCACTCACCCACTCACTCTTTCACCGACCTACCCACTCACTCACTCATAAGTTCCATGTCATTAACCATCCATGATATTTAATTTGTCAGCCTAATAATATTGAATTTAGATTAATCAATCATGAAATCCAGAGTTATTTTCTTCACGTCAGATTTGGTTTAATGCTGCATGTTTGTTACAGCTAGAGTTTGCATCTCGGACAATGTTTGTCACGGGGTGACTGACTCAGTGACTCACAAGACATTTGGACATTTGGATTTTAAAGACCAGTCCACCACGGACAAAAGTGGAAAGACTCTAGGGATTGGCAACACTACCACTTTCATCCACATGGACCGCCAAAATCAACACGTAACGAAATCCTCATAGTAGCATAAACTATCATTTTAGGCACACTAGAGTTGTACTGAGCACCATTTACTTTACAGCTATAGTTCAAGATACATTTTCTAAAAATGAAATCAAATTCAATACTGACAGTATTTATAATTTACGTTAATTTCTTTCTTTTTCAAGTAAAGCATCTTTGTTTACACATGTTTACACAGTGATAATGGGAGCATCTATAATGTGAATTCATGGAATATTCTCTAGTGTGCCAGTACAATGTGTGTGTGTGTGTGTGTGTGTGAGCGAAGTTCATTCCTGACCTGTGTGTGTTCGCATATGCCTCTTGAGGTCAAAGGTATCGTTGAATCCTTTGCCACAAAATCGACAAGGATGTCTCTTCACCAAGCTGTGGCACTTTAGGTGTCGAGTTAGCATGCGCTGCAGAGGGAATATCTTGTGGCATACTGAGCACACAAAGTCCCCTGATCCAGGAGAGGAACGGGAACGGGGCTGGAAAGACAAAAGTGCTTGTTGAATATTACAATATGGGTAAGGCTTCAGGATTTTTCTCTTCATCCCTTTCACTTACAATAAACAATGTATTGTCTAAATAAGTATCAAACCATATGTGCCAAGCATTCTATGGAAGCCCAATATTCATATAAAATTATATTTGACCTATCATTGTGTCCCGCAGTGCATCAGGCTGTGCCCTCTGACAGGCAACACCATTCTCTAACTGTGTTCTTATGTTGTTTAAAGCTGCCTTTGAATCCTACCCTCAATCAAACAGATATATGCATTGGATCAGCTTAGGCTTTACTGCTAACTCACTGATAGAATGTCCTGGTCCTCTTATCACTAAGAGCTGCATCATGCCATCGACCTAAACTTCTAGCATTGTGTAGCATTGATTAATTCCCACTTTTCTGACTGAATGTTACGCTATATCATGCTGGTGTGCTCTTTCTAGGTCACTAGATAATCTCTGTGCCACTACACTAAAATAAATCTTACCTTCTACATTGGGAAGAGAGATAGGCCTTAATTGTCCCATATCAACATAATCCTTTTTTGGGATTATAGATCCCTTCTGCCAATCGCCCAGACCTAGGCCTTTAAGCTGCTTCCTCCATGATACCCTAATAAGCTTCCACATAAATCACAATCACATTTTTTTTACAGTGTATAGGTCACACCATCAGACCAAGGGGCTGATGCTGACGTTGCTCACCAATGTACCATTTCCATCTCAAAGTGAGCTTAAACATCCATTGGATGGCCTCAATGGGGGGCATATTTAGTGGTGATGCTAACTCCCTGTCACTATCTTTATCTGTATGCAGCTTCTAAATACTTCTTTCAGAGTGCCACACGTCCTTACTAAATAATGCCTTAGCAAAACATCTTCCATAGCTCCTCCCTTTTTCCGTTTTATTTTTAAAGGCTTTCTGCTTTCTTTAAATTACAAATCTAGCTTTGAGGTAATTCTGCAGCAGATTCATGCCCTCTGTCTCACTATCTGTAGCCCTCCTCCACTGCCTCCGGAGTTGCCTTTACTGTCAGTCAGTTGATCTCCAGTTAGCTATTTGACTTTAGTACCTCTAAAACTACAATTTCTAACTCCAAGGCATATTCATAGATTAAATCCCCCATCTTCTCTGACTTATTTTGAACTGTCCCTTTCAGCACCTGAATAAACAGTTGCCCATATGGCCTTCATTGTAGCCCTATGCCATTATACTTCATCATTCCTCTCTTTTCCAAGTAGGGATTCTGTTATCCTGTGGATTTTGGCTATAACCTGTCACTAGACTTTACACTCATCCAAACTCCATCTCCAGTTGTGTTTATTCTATCTTTTATGGTTTTCACTGAAGTGCTCACCCTTCTCGTTGGGAATTCCATTCCAAGATCAAAATCCGGGTGACCTGCCTGCGAGTAATTTTTTAAACCTGTTCTTGCTTATCTTTGGGGTATGCTCTTTTTACCAGCCCACATTTTCCAGTCCAGTCCATCTCCTCGAGTCAGCTGTCTTTTCAGTCTGTCAGCTGATCTATTCACAGCAGTCCCTAGCTTATGCCAGTTCTGACATTTATTAATAAACAATAAAGAAAGTGGGTAGGGTGAGCATGCATGTGCAAAGTCAACTTGCTCATATTGTAAGAATGACACTATACTTGACAAGAAAAAAGGACTTATAACCTTTGCTCTGTGAAGTCCCAGTGTTGTGGAATGGTAGATGGAGCGCCGGAGCATAAGTGTAGACCAGTCCGGCCTGATGTCGGCCCCTGGTACTGCTGATTCTGCCAAAGGTACTGAAACTATCATTCCTGCTGTCCCACATCCTAAGGTGACTACTGAATGAGACACAGTTTCAGGCTGTTGGGTGTCATGACAGCAAGGTGTCTGCTCCATAGAAATTTCATTCACTAAAAGAGGATAAAAGGAAACAATTGTTTGCTTTATAAGTGAATTAACAAGGTAAAATTAATACAATAATAATAATACATTTAATCTAAAAAGTAAATGAGAGGAAATAACTAACTTGGATATTACCTCTTCACTTTGACATTTAATAATAATAAGCTATCTGAAGATACTTCAAATTCTTACCAAGTGTATTATCTTCTTTCCACTCAAGCTGTTCTGGCTCTTTCCATTGCCATGCTCCACACGCCCCACGTTTCTTTTTCACAAGGAAAGACCTCGGCATCCTTTGAATTATATCCGTCTTAGTTCTCTTTTTCTTCTACTTCTGTTGATTTGATATCTCACACTCAACCTCTGATCCTTGCAACCACACCACTTTTAGTTTTGTGGACCAACCTAGATATCACCTTACCTCCAATCTTTACATCCAAGCCTCATCAGTCAACAACCTGCAGGTTCAGTATGTCAGCAAAATCACAGTGCTCATTGCCATAACACTCTCTGGCAAGAGTAGGAAGGTGTGGAGCTCAAAAGAATGGGGGGGGGTAATAGGCTCAGTATTTTTGACTGGTGTACACCTGTGTTGAATGTGCGCATGCGCAATTTTAACTGGTCCCCACTAGTTTTGCATTTCAGGTAGTGAGAATCCGGGGAGCTTCGCATTTAAGTGGCCCTTGGCATGCAAATTTTAGCTCCGGACCAAGCCCTGGTTCTAGACAAAGGGCACGGTTTGAGTAACAGGAGCAAGTAAAGAGGAGCCACAGCCTTAACTGCTACGTAAATCAGCCCTTTCTCTTTTTAGCCTCTTTCTGTTGCAATTGTTTGGTGGGATTACGAAGTTTTAAAAATCCACACAAAGGCTATTCACACACACAATCAAGCACTTGCTGTCAGTTGACTGTGTTCTTTACATGATTACACATACATGGTGGTACTTTCAACCTTGATGTGCTGTTCCCTGCCACTGGCCCAGTGCATGCTGGGGTAGGCTGAACAGAAAAGGACAACCATGTCTAATTGTCTACACAGTCAGTGCATGCTTAGAGGCTATATTAACTACATGCATCTTATTTCACTGGACTATGCATGGCAAATAGAAATGCAGCTTGAGACTAAACCCCATCATGCAAATAGTAATAGAGGTCACTCCAAGAACATCAGGAGGATCATGTACAAACTGTATGCTAGGATAAACACACTTCTGCCCTGCCTTACGGCTTTCTTTAGGCAGTGTATGTCCCACATTGCAACTGTACCATTCATAGTACTGTCCATTATGTCCCACTGAGGAAGAAAAAACAGGAAAGTTATCAAAGTAGTTCATATATATTAAAAAGGAACAGCACACACCTACTCCAGTGTGTCCATCAGGGGTTGTCAATGGGATGGGGAAGGTGAAAACAATATGTTGCTACAATATTTAAATTGGAAAATAATATAGAAACTAAACACAATTGCTCCTTTTTAAAGTGCTGTTCAAAGCTCACTAGGGAAGTTTTCTTTGCGGTATATGGGTCCTCCCACATTACCATAACAGTTCATAATATTTAACAATATTAATTTGTGTATTCTTTAGATGCAGTAATTACACTTTTGATAATACCTAATAATGTGTGATGAAATGGAATGTAGAGTTAGCATTTCATAAAAGGCTTGCTGAGACTGTTGACTGTACTGTGTGTTGTTGCCCTCCAGAGCTGCACTCTAACTGTATGCAAAACAGCAGCCTGTGTGCTGCAGCATGGAAATTAAATGGTAAAAAGGTAGCTTTAGCATTTCTTTGTGCAAGACAAGAAAATGGCCCTGTCACCTGTCTAATTTCAAGCTTTTTGTTCACTGACTCAAATCGTAGCACTCAACACTGTGGGTAGTTCACTTTGGATAGGGGCATGCAGTATTTACGGAGAGGAGGCTGTCATTTAAAGAAATTCAGTTGATCATTACATTGACAAATTCGCACAATTTACAAATATGTTTGATTTACAAATGCACACAGAAGGATTTACAAATAAATTAGATTCGCAGACACGCAGAACAACGTGTCTGTGTTTATTTATTTGTCAATCGCACTACATTTGTTTGTGGATTCTTCGCATGTGTGTGCGGATTTATGAGACTCCCCTGCCGTGGCTAGATCCGCAAATGTGTTTTTTCAACATAGACCTAGCTGTAGCCAATCAGATGTCGCCCTCATTTTCAGCCGATCACATGAGCGCATCTCCCCCTCCCCACGGGGCTACCAGCGTTACAGTTGCACAATTTGCAGAGGGATACACAATTAATGTACACCCACCCACCCCCATTTTGGTAAGTCATTGAAAGTTCAGTATAATCTTGTAAATCTTGTAGAAAATCTTGGCGCGGCACGAATGACGCGAATAGAGCGAAGCGAAAAGTTTGCCCGCAGTCATTCAGACGTTGTCGGTGAAAGTCACCGAGCTGTGATGTTATGTATAAATATATATATATATATATATATGATATTAATGTTATGAACCCAAACACAAGGGCGTTAGATGTTCCGACGTTTATGGGATGTCCGAAACAAGTATGTGACAGGTTTGAGTCTCGGGCAGGCACCAAAGAGGGCAACACACACACAATCATGAGGGCAGTAACTGTTTCGCTCACAGTTCTATTCCGGGTTAATCAATAAAAACCCTGGCAACTCCAAAGCTTTTTTCAACCATAAGCCATCTCCTGAAGCCACAACCACCCTCTGCAACTGAGGCTACAGAGGAGCAATGCAACAGCTTCATTGACTTTTTCAGATCAAAGGTCAACAACATTCGCTCTCTGATGTCCAGCTCTCCATGTCTGCTTCCCTCTGACACCAACACCTTATCTACGAGTGTGCTGTCTACTCTACATCTCGCTGAGGTTCAGGAGAGCCATGTTGAGGAAATCCTCAAAAAAATGAAATCCTGTACCTGTAACCTGGACCCCATTCCCACTGCTCTGCTCAAGTCACATATCCCCACTCTCAGTCCTCTCATCACCAAGGTTGTTAACCTTTGCCTTCAATCTGGCTATGTCCCACCTACTCTCAAGGTTGCTGTCATCCGTCCCCTTCTCAAGAAGCCGACCCAGGACCCGGAGGTTCTAGCCAATTACAGGCTTATCTCCAACCTTGCCTTCCTGTCCAAGGTGTTAGAGAAGGTAGTCGCCTCTCAACTTCAGAACCACCTCAAACATAACAACTTGTTTGAAAAGTTTCAGTCAGGTTTTCGTTCAGCCCACAGCACTGAAACGGCTTTGCTCAGGGTTACGAATGACTTGCTGATGACAGCCGATGCTGGATCACCCTCACTCCTCATCCTCCTGGACCTGACTGCTGCGTTTGACACAGTGGATCACACTCTCCTCCTAGAGCACCTCTACACCGCTGTCGGACTATCAGACTCTGCACTCAAGTGGTTTCAGTCCTACCTTTCTGGCAGAACGGAATATGTCTCACTGGGAAGATGCAAGTCCAGACTGCTCCCTGTCTCCTGTGGTGTTCCGCAAGGGTCGATCCTCGGCCCCATCCTCTTCATTATTTACATGCTCCCCCTCGGTCGTGTCATCAGCAGACATAGGATGTCCTTCCGCAGCTTTACATAAAAACTGCCCCAAGCCCCTCTGCAGCCATTTCATGTCTCACCGCCTGTCTCGGAGAGATAAAGACATGGATGAGCAACAACTTTCTCCAGCTAAACAGTAGCAAAACTGAAGCCCTCCTTGTTGGCACTCCACACCAGGTTCAGTCATCCTCCATAACTCACGTCACCTTCGATGGTCAGGTCATACCCCTCTCCTCCACAGTCACTAATCTGGGAGTTAGGTTTGATCCTCACCTGACCTTTAATGACCATATAAAACACCTGTGAAAAACCTCCTTTTATCATCTCAAAAACATCTCCAAACTCCGCCCCATTTTAACCCTGTCAGATGCAGAGAAGCTTGTCCACGCATTCATCTCCTCTAGACTGGACTACTGTAATTCACTCTTCACTGGGATCTCTGGCAAGAACATCCAGAAACTACAATACATTCAAAACAGCGCTGCCAGGATCCTGATGAGAGTCCGGAAATATGAGAACATAACACCCATTCTCCACTCACTCCACTGGCTCCCTGTCTCAACCCGGATTGACTACAAAGTCCTACTCCTCACCCATAAATGCATAAATGGACATGCACCTCCCTACCTACAAGAACTCATTACTCCCCAAATCTCTACCCACACCCTCAGATCTACAAACCGCTTGCTCCTCCGGGTCCCCAATACCAAGCTTTGCACCATGGGCGACCGGGCATTTTGCTCAGCAGCGCCGCACTTATGGAACAGTCTACCTGAGGGCAACACAGACACTGGACTCTTTTAAGACTGGCCTAAAAACCTTTTTATTCAGGAAAGCTTAGTTAGTTTTAACTATGTACTGGCTGTGTGGCACTCTGAGATTCTTGGATGAAGAGTGCCTTACAAATAGAATGCATTATTATTATTATTTTATTTATTTCGGTTACGCTTCTGCTATCACAGCTGAGGCTGATTTACACATCACAACACCGTTCCCTGAACCCCCCCCCCCCCCCGCTCCACCCACTCTGCAGCTGAGACTAACCACACCCCGCTGCCACATACCTCCACAGCCCGTCTTAGGCCAGGGCGCCATCCGGCCTAACCTACTCCCCCCCCCCCCCCCATGAGAGCGGGAGAGGAAGTCTGCCATAACCATCTGCGTCCCCGGCCTATGGATCACCTTGAAATTAAAAGGCTGCAAAGCCAGATACCACGAGTGATCCGGACGTTGGTATCTTTCATGCGGTGGAGCCACTGCAGCGGGGCATGGTCCAACCAGAGGGTGAATGAGCGCGCCAGGAGGTAGTAGCGCAGGGAGTCGACCGCCCACCGGATGGCCAGGCACTTTTCTCCACCGTGCAGTACCTGGCCTCCCTCTCAGACAGCTTCCAGCTGATGTAGAGGACCGGGCGGTCAACCCCCTCTACCTGCTGGGACAAAACGGCCCCCAGCCCTCTGTTTGACGCATCAGTCTGCACAGTAAAAGGGAGAGAAAAGTTAGGTGTGTGAAGGAGTGGTTCCCCACAGAGAGACTGTTTTATCTTCTCAAACGCCAACCGGCACTACTCCGTCCACTGGACCGGATCTGAGACACCTTTCCAGTTCAAGTTTGTCAAGGGGCTGGTCAGCTCTGCAAAATACGGAATGAACCGCCCGTTATAACCCGCCAGCCCCAAAAACTGCCTCACCTCTTTTTTTGTCTTGGGCGGCGGGCATGCGGCGATGGCAGCCGTCTTGTCCACCTGAGGGCGCACCTGCCCGGTGCCCAAGTGGTACCCCAGATACCGTACCTCCCTCCGTCCAACTGCACACTTCCCCGGGTTGGCAGTCAGCCCCGCCTGCCTCAGGGACTCCACCACCGCGCCCACCCGTTGCACATGCTCCGCCCAGGTGGTGCTGTGGATGATCACATCATCCAAGTAGGCAGCCGCGTAGGCAGCCGCATATGCAGCGTGCGGACGAAGCACCCGGTCCGTGAGGCGTTGAAAGGTGGCTGGGGCCCCGAACAACCCAAAGGGAAGCGTGGTGAATTGGTATAAACCAAACGGAGTGGAGAAGGCCGTTTTTTCCTTGGACTCTGGCGACAGCGGAATCTGCCAGTAGCCCTTGGTTAAATCCAGGGTCGTAAAAAAACGTGCAGTACCCAGTCGGTCCAGGAGTTCGTCGACCCGGGGCATTGGGTAAGCATCGAACCGTGACACATCATTCACCCTGCGATAGTCCACACAGAACCGTATAGAACCATCCTTCTTGACCACAAGAACAATGTGGCTACACCAGGCACTGTGTGACTCTTCTATTACCCCCATCTCCAGCATAGCAGCCAAATACCACTTTTCTTTTGTGCTCAGGTAACCTGTAGGGCCGTAACCGCACCGTCACGCCCGGAGGAGTCTCAATCTGGTGCATGATGAGGTTTGTGCGTCCTGGCAGGAGAGAGAACACGTCAGAAAACTGCTCTTGCAGCTGGGCAATGTCTGTTCTCTGGGTCCCGGAGAGATGGTCTTCACAAAGGAGCGAGGCCGGATTGGTAGATTTTGGGACCTCAGGCCCCAGCTCCTCTCTCTCGGATCCCGCGGACACCAGCGAAACAGACTCCGCCTCCCTCCACGCCTTCAGAAGGTTGAGGTGGTAAAGCTGTGTAGCTCCGCCCCTGTCAGAACGCACCACCTCATAGTCGACATCCCCCACTCGCCGTGTGACCACAAAGGGCCCTTGCCACTTGGCGAGGAGTTTAGAGCTGGAAGAAGGAAGCAATACAAGTACCTTTTCTCCCGGTGTGAATTGTCTCAGCCTGGCCCCTCAGTCGTACATGCATTGTTGACGCTCCTGGGCCTGGAGCAAATTCTCACGTGACATCCTACCCAGTGTGTGGAGCTTTGCTCGCAGGTCCAGGACGTACTGGATCTCGTTTTTGCTGGTGCTCGGCCCCTCCTCCCAGTTTTCCTTAATCAGGTCGAGCTCCCCCTGCGGAGTCCTGCCAAACAAAAGTTCAAAGGGAGAAAATCCCGTGGAGGCCTGGGGGACCTCCCGCACTGCAAACAACAGAGAGTCAAGCCATTTATCCCAATTACGTTCATCTTCATGAATACATTTACGGATCATGGACTTCAAAGTCTTATTCAGACGCTCCACCAGACCATCAGTCTGTGGGTGGTACACACTTGTCCGAATAGACTTAATGCCAAGTAACCCGTAAAGTTCTCTCAGTGTTCTGGACATGAACTGGGTGCCCTGGTCAGTCAGAATCTCTTTCGGGATTCCAATTCGGGAGATGACCTGAAACAGCGCCTGTGCGATACTCTTTGCAGAAATGTTGCGCAACGGCACTGCCTCCGGATATCGTGTTGCCTAATCCACCAGGACTAACACAGAGCGAAATCCGCCCGCACTCCGGTGAAATGGCCCACCGTTTCCAGATGAGGTCCATGGCGATTCGCTCGAACGGGACCTCCATTAATGACAGAGGACGCAAAGGCGCCCTCGGAATGGCCGGGGGATTTACCAATTGACACTCCGGGCAGGACGCACACCAACGGCGCACGTCCGCTCGGATGCCCGGCCAATAAAATCGGGTCATTATCCGGTCCAGTGTTTTATCATATCCCATGTGACCAGCCATCGGGTTATAGTGAGCCGCCTGGAAAATGGCTCACTCTATACAGTCTGTCCTTAATCAATGAAAAATGCGGATAGGACTGCGCTGCGTCAGGGCGCACCAGGTGACCATCAATTCGTATCACTTGGTCAAAGGCTGAGCGAAGAGTATCGTCCCGAGACTACTCGAGTGGAAAATCTTCGGGGAACCGGCGGAGCCTCCCATGGAGACTCCACCGGTTCCCCCTCCCCGTCAGTGTCGGATGACCTCGCGTCACCACTGAGCACAGCACAGATATCGCATGACCCTGACGGCAGAGAACGCACCCCTGCAGCCTGTCCCATTAATTTATTAAACCCCGGCCAATCTGTCCCCAATATTAGGGAGTGCGTAAGGTGGGAGCTAACCGCAACCTTTACGTTATGTTTTTCCCCCCGTATCTAATTTCCGCTGACACCATAGGATAATCGTGAACATCCCCATGCACACACCTTATTTTCACCCACAATGCCTCCACCAATGCCCCGGGCCGAACCAGGCTCTGGTGGATCATAGACTGCGTGCAGCCCGAATCCACCATCGCCTGATGTGTACCCCCCTGGATTCTTACCGGAACGCGTCGCTCCCGGAACGCGTCGCTCCCGGAACGCGTCGCTCCCGGACCAGGGGAGGGTGTTGGAGAGCCGGCAACCCGGATCTCCTGGCCCACTTCCATCAGCGGACACTCTCTACGGAAGTGCCCGGGCTGCCCGCACCTCCAACACTCCTGCCCTGGTGTTTGAGAACCCCCCTGTAGGTCAGGAAGAGTGCCGGTGTTGGCCGTGGTCGGTGGATCGGGGACCCGAGGGAGGGGTGCTGGCCTCAGCGCCCGCACGACCGCCGCTCGACCAGGGGGGGGATGAACGGCCACAGGTCTCCAGTGCCGCAGGGCGGTGACAGCGGACCCAGGCTGACGTTCGGGCCAGCAGGCCGCCCACAAACTGCTCCAGGACCACCTTCTCCGATACTTCCTGTGCACCCACCGAGCCTCCCGGTTGCAGCCATCTGGTGGCAGCGTCCTTCAGCTGCTGGGCGAAAACGAATGGCCGGTCTTCTGACCCCAGCCTTAGTAGGCCTACCCTCCTACTCACAAAGCTGGCAACCACCTTGGCTATTTTCACCAGAAATTGCTCTACATCTAACTTCACTGTAACTCCACTTCATGTCTCTGACCACTTCTTCATCTCTTACTCTCTTCCACTCTCTGGAACTGACAACCCTACCACATCAACAAACTCTGTACCCCGTTGCAACATTCGCTCCCTCTGTTTTACCAGCCCTCCCTTTAACTGACTCTTTCTCACTCATGCAGAGTTAAGCCTCTCCTGAAGAAACCCACCATCAACCCGTCTGAAGTCAACAACTCCAGACCTGTCTCTTTCCTTCCCTTTCTTTCCAAAACTCTCAAGCTAGCTATCTTTAACCAATTCTCCTCCTACCGCCACCATAACAACCTTCTTGACCCTCACCAGTCTGTCTTCAAGGCCGGCCACGCAACAGAGGCTGCCCTCCTTGCTGTCTCTGAGCAGCTTCACACTGCTAGAGCAGCCTCTCTGTCCTTATCCTTCTAGACCTTTCTGCTGCATTTGACACAGTGAACTACCAGATCCGGAACCTGAACACATCATCTCTCTCTTCCGGTAAGCATATTGCCTCAGTGTATTTTTCTCAGCTCCAGCTAAACCTAGCTAATTGTGTGATATTCTTTAGATCTGAGTATCTTCGGATCTCTCGTTCTTTTAGTGAATTATCGCTAAAATCCAACAGTTTTATTTTCACATTGTTTAGTTCTGCTAAGGTTAGCCACCGTACCAGCTTAGCAGCTAGCGATGGCTTCCTTCACTTCCTCTCCCCCTTCTGCTCGCATTTGCTCACGTGTCACATGTATAGCTATTACTCTGCCTCCCTTAATGATAATGGTACATGTAATGTTCATTTGTTAGGTTGGAGGAAGTTCTCAGTGGGTTAGATGCACGGCTCCGCACCATCGAAGCTCAGACGTTAGCTACATTAGTTAGCTTGTCCCCACCCATAGTCGGTGCGGGCCAACCAGACGTAGCTTCTGCTAGCTGTTCCCCGGCAGCCCCCGAGCAGCCGGAACGGTGGGTAACTCAACAAAGCAAAAATAAGTCTAAGCAGAAGCCCACGGTGCAAACTCAGCTCCATAGTCAGAACGAAGTTAAAACGAAAGTCACATATGTAACTACGGTTCTAAGAATCCTGGATGACCGCCTGAGCACTAGATATTTTTCGTCTTGCGCACACGCAGGTCGAGTCTTAATAACAACAAAGTCTCCTGTGACCTCAGATGACCCTCAGCCGGGTATAAGTTTCGTCATCGTCCTGAGATCAGTCCTACGGAATCTTCTTGCAAAATCATTAGATTCCGAGTGCCCAAGAACTCTGGCGGTCATCCAGGATTCATAGAACCGTAGTTACATACGTAAATTTCGTTCTATTTCATCCTTTCTGACCACCAGAGGCGGTGCTTAGCACTGGATGACTTATATCAACAGAGTCACGAGGAATCCCAAGGAACCTGCCTCATATGGCTCAAGCAGAGGAATTAGGACGAAGAACCATCTTCAGTGGATGGACGGTGGCAACGTTCATTCTGTAGTCTCTGGTAAATGTGCTCTGTGATGCCCCTGAGGCTGCACCACATATATCCTCCGCTGGCACACCTCTCAGGGGTGTCGCCCCTGACGTGGAAACACTCTTGGTAGAACGGCCCCTTACTGCGGATGGCAGAGCACAGAACATTCGCTCTGTATGCACAGGCAATGGCCTCCACTATCCAGTGGGACAGGCGTTTTTTTGCAAGGGCACAGCCCCTCTTAGATCCGACTTATAACCGACTAACAGTTATGGTGGGGGTCAAACTGCAAGCTGGATAGGCTGGTTGAGACACGAGCGTGCCAGCACCCTTGAGAGAAAACACTGCATTAGGCCACAGTGTGACACCCGAGCCATCTGAGTTCCACCTCAGACATGACTCACCGACAGGGCATGGAGCTTGCGTACTTGCTCTACTGAAGTGATGGCCAAAATGAAAACAGTCTTTGCCGACAGCCATCACAGCTCTGCCTCTGCCAAGGGTTCGAAGGGAGGCAAGCATAGGGTGTTGAGTACTACGGACAAGTCCCCCAGAGGAGCCCTCGGGGGGCGAAGTAGCTGAGCCCCCTTTGAAGAAGAGGGACATCAGCACGGTGCCTGTACCATGTGATTGTCGGCTTTAGCATGCTGCCATGAAATAGCAGCTACGTACACCCTCAGGATAGAGGGAGACCTGCCCCTATCTAGGGATGGCGGAGACTCAAGCAAAGTAGGCATAAGGTACTGTACTGGGTCCGTCTGCACGCCAGTCAGGAAACCGCTTCCCTCTGCATTCGTACTGTAGACGAGTAGATGACACTCTGGCACTCAGAGTAGTTCTTTCGATTTGTTCTGTGCAGCCGTTTTGCAGCCGATTGGGCCCTCCAGCGGCCAGACCCCTAACTAAACACGGCTGGGATTGGGATCCAAATCCCATCCCCTAGCTGCGATAGGAGGTCCCTCTTGTCGAGGAGGGGCCATGGCGTCCGGCAGCAGAGTCTGTGAAACAGGGGGAACCAAGTCCTGGCTGGCCAAACTCTCCCTCAAGGATGACCAGTGGGGGCAGTGGGAAAACATCTCTGCTCTTAGGCAAGAGATCCACGTCTGCCCTGCCGAAGAGACCCCAGATGATATGCCCCACCTATGGATGAAGCCGCTACTCCGCCGATGGAGGCTTGTGACGGGAGAGGGAATCTGCGCCATGGTTCCGTTCTTCAGGTTGATACATCGCCCGAAAACTGGTCAGGCGAGGGGCTGCCTAAGTCAGAAGGGCACGGGACCCCCCTTGCAGATCTGCAGACATAGTCCCCCCCGGTGGTTCATGTGAAAACGCAGTTGAGATGTTGTCTGACCGAACAAGTACATACTTCCCTCTCAAGTATGGCAGGAACTGTTTGAGCGCTAGGTGCACGGCCCGTGCACCCGGCGGATTGGGACCACGCCCATGGGGATACCCTCTGACAGGTATGCTCTCATCCTCTACAGGGATAGAGCAAGAAGGCACCGCTGTGACACCTACTGTCCTGTGTCTGTGGCCAAGGGCGCCCAGGTGAAGGCTGTTAAGCCCTCTCTGCAAAGGGGCGCAGCGACAGCAAGCCCAAGAGGCAGCTGTCAATTTGCCCAATAGGCAAAGAAAGAGGGTGTAAGATAACCGCCTGCCCCCTCCGAAGAGGGGAAGGCTGCGGAGGATGCTGTCCACCCAATTGAGTGACGGACAGGCCCTCATAGTGGCTGCATGAGATGGGAGAGAGAGTTGCTGTGTTGTAAGCATGTGAAAGTGGTCGTTTGTGAACCGATTGAGCTCGAGGGCACCTGGCATCTGGCCTCAGAGTCTCTTTAGGGAAAAAACTCTGAGGGACGCAATAGTCGGCTCAATGGATGGCATGGGCCTAAAACCACATTTTGCCGTGTCCTAAATGGCACCAGGGTTCGGTCATCTAACTTAAGATGGGAGAGAGTGCTGGCGTCTCTCCAGCATGTGTGCAACTCCCTCAGATATTCTTTGGAGAGAGTGATAGAAAAGATGGAAGGGGCGGGAACGTACCTGAAGAAAGCACTAGGAGGCAGGGGTTCCGGCTGCTGGCATGCCAGTGCCCTGCGAATGACAGACCCCATGGAATAGTCGACTGCCTCCACCAAAGGCCAATGGGCTGAGGAACGAGAGCCAGGCCCAGAAGCCTGGGAGGGCCACTCGTTACTGTATTCGGTAAAGAGATTGTCTGACACTGAGATAACGTCCTCCTCTGGGACCGGATCAGCCGCGGGTGGATCTGATGCCTCAATCCTCCCTGCAATAGGGTGGAGGGTCAGGAGAAGCGACTTCCTCTGAGCCAGTTCGGCGGTCAGCAGACCCACTCTAGAAGCCAGCACGTCGGACCTAGTCCTATTGAGGGGAGCGCCAGCGTTTGAAACGGGTAGGTTGGACTGCATCCGGCAGCCCTCGGCCAATCTAGTGGTCCTTACTGCACAAGGCATGATGCCGCAGTTCATGCACGGACTCTCAGAGAGGCCCTCTCTCGGGTGCTCGAGGCCAAGACAGGGGGGGGCAAAGGTCATGGCCGTCTTCAGGCTGGAGAGGAGCCATACAGGTCCTACAGCCGGATAGTTAGACACAGCCGCGACTCTGGAGGGACTCCCACTAATTGATGTGGGCTACTAAGCAGGGTTGCAAAATTCCGGGAATATTCAAATTTGGAAACTTTCCACGGGAATTAACGCGAATATACGGGAATTAACGGGAAATTTTGGGGTAATTTAACTGAATTTACCTTGTCATAAGCAGACATGCATGCAAACATTTATAATACACCTTTTAAAAATGACATTTTTGACTTTTTTGACATTTTGTGAGTAGAACTTTATTCTTTCATCGAACAAAAACACCATTAACGTTGAATAAAAAAGGTGTATTCCCTATGATCGCCACCCCCCAACCGATTTTTTTGTGTGTTTTTCCCTGAATCCTTTCAGGTCTAAATGATTTCTTCCTGGACCTCATCAACGTCCTCCTCACTGCTGTAAAAAGTTAGTCTACTGTATACAAATAAACTTGGTATTAAAATGAACATGGCTTCAGTTTACCAAGTAATTAATATGCTAGCTAATGACAAACAGTGTTGGGAAAGTTCACTTTCTACATGAACTAGTTCAGTTCATAATTCAAAATGTTGAACTAAGTTCACAGCTCCAAAAAATGAACTAGTTCAGTTATTTTTTTCAATATGTTGCAAGCTATAATTGAAATCTCTATCTGTCTGCAATACCGCTCTTGGCCTCTACACAACTCGGCGCTCTCACACTTGCCAGGCATAGGGCTGAAACGTTCAGACAACACTGATGACAAAGACGTTCAAAAACGTTTATGTTTCTGGCAGACAATGTTCCCAACCAGCTGCATTTAGGGTCCAGCTGAGGTAGGCATGCATAGTCTTGTTCTCAACTACTTTTAAGTTCCCTGCTATATGCTTTTGCAAAAAAACTTTTTTTTTCAAAATTCCCAAAACAAAATTCCCGTGGAAACTTTCCGGAAACTTTCCGCCCCTTTGCAACCCTACTACTAAGTCAGTCTGAGCGGTGGGCGCTCTGCTGACTGCCAGAGAGAGGCGAGGAACAGTCAGTGAGTGGGACCGGGGACACTTTCATCACTGGTAGGGTAGCGGTAATTACTGGTGTCCTACCAGTAAGCTTGATCGGGAGCACTCTGTTACTGTGGAAACAGTTCAGAAAACAGTTGTCTAGTGAGAGGGGAGCGAGGACACTCTCTTCACTAGTATGGTAGCAGTGATTACTGGGGACGTAGCAGTAAACTTAAGCAAGAGCACTGTGCTACTCTGGACCCAGGTTATGTGGAAACAGTTTAGAAAAACAGCCCTTCTAGTGAAAGGAAGTGAGGACACTCTCTTCACTAGTGTGGTAGCAGTGATTACTGGTGTCCCAGCAGTAAGCCTAAGCGAGAGCACTCTGCTACTGTGAAAACCTGGTCCTGTGGAAACAGGTCAGAAAACAGCCCATCTAGTAAGAGGAAGTGAGGACACTCTCTTCACTAGTATGGTAGCAGTGATTACTGGTGTCCCACGAGTAAGCCTTAGCAAGAGCACTGTGCTACTGTGGACACCGGTCCTGTGGAAACAGGTCCGAAAACAGTTGTCTAATGAGAGGGAGCGAGGACACTCTTCACTAGTCTGGTAGCGGTGATTACTGGTGCTCTTTCTTACCAGCAGTAAGCTTAAGCACTACTGTGGAAATGGGCCCTGTGAAGACAGGCCAGAAACAGTCTGTCTATTGAGAGGGGAGCGAGGACACTCTTCACTAGTACGGCAACTGTAATTATTAGTAGCAGAGTTAGTAAGGCGCAATGGAGAGATATACATTCATCCATAAGTAGAGAGAGAAGAGGAGATAGGTGTTAGTCTACTCAACATTGTGTTTTTCTCCCAAATCACTTTGACTGTATCATGCTTAAAAGAGTAAAACTGTGCAGAAAGGTAGGATACTTCTTTCTAACAACTCTATATTTGACCTTGCTAAACAAGCTGTCTAGTTCTGCCTTCATTTCCTGCTGTATGTCTGGAGCGCATATCAACTGTTCCGTTTCACAGTTGCCATATTTGAAATGAAATATCAGAGCTGGATTATCTGTATTTTCTGCTAAGAGAGTATATTTTAAAATCCTAAAATAGCTTTTGAGAAGTTGGTTTATATCGCTGACAGGTGAGACAATGCAGTCCATATTAGGTAGCATTGTGCTGAGCACAGGAAGTGGTCAAAACATGATAATCGTTTCTGCAGGAAGTAAATACTTCCCACAGGCTACAAACTTTGCAAAAACAAGAAGACTGAAATTGTCATATTGATTCATAGAGTATAAAAATAGGTATCTGCAATAACCTACTCCTGCAAACATACTTCTATTTTCTATTTCTTTACTTTTTCCTGACAACAATCGACATGATTCAATACAAATACATTTAAGTCTTGCAAAGGCCTTAGTGCATGTGTAATACTAAATGTGTATATAGAACAACACAGATAGTTTTAATAAAATCATATACAAAAATGAATACCTATGTCTAGTAATTATAAAGTGGTCACATTTATATCTACTGAGGTTCTGTATTTCAGTACTGAGATACTTGTACATTTAAGTATTTCCATTTTTAAACTTTAATCAAGACATTTCAAAGAGAAACAACTACATTTATTTGACAGCTATTTTTTTAACACAAAACATACAGTTTCAACCCGGCTAAAAGATGTAATGTGGTAAATGGACTTGTTGCCCAAGGGCGCATGAACTGGAGACCCCAGTCAGGGAACGAATTGCCATTCTTCCAATTGGAGGACGACCCACTCAACTTTTAAGTCACAGCCACCCACATGAACATGGTGCCCTTGCCAGCCGGGCAAGAATACTTGCTGATTGGCAGTAGATACGTATCTCTGCAGCACCATACTTTATATTTTTTGGAATGATTTAAACAAAGAAATTCTGGCCAGATCTTTTACATTGCACCTTTCAAATATATTGTTCCAGATATTATATATAATGTATTCAATTCAATTCAATTCTGTTTATTTTGTATAGCCCAATATCACAAATTAAAAATTTGCCTCAGAGGGCTTTACAATCTGTACACATACAACATCCCTGTCCCAGGACCTCACATCAAATCAGGAAAAACTCCCCAAAAATAACCTTTCACAGGGAAAAAAGGGAAGAAACCTTCAGGAGAGCAACAGAGGAGGATCCCTCTCCCCGGATGGACAGAAGCAATAGATGTCATGTGTACAGAATGAACAGCATTACAAAGTTACATAAACACATTACATGAATATGACAATGTATGAATGGAACTCCAATCCATGAAACAGAAGGAGGTAGAGAGGAGGGGAGGGCGGGGCGCATCAGCAGGGCCAACGCGGGAGGCCGGCTCACCAGGCATCAGACACCTCCAGGTCCAATGGACCCTATCAGACGTGAAGTGACAAAGACTCCGGAGAGGAAGCAGAGTTAATAAGGTGCAATGGAGAGATGTAAATTCATCCATAGAGAGAAGAGGAGATAGGTGCTCAGAGTATCCTAAAACATCCCCCAACAGCCTATAAGCCTATAGCAGCATATCTAGGAGCTCGACCAGGGCAAACCTGATTCAGCCCTAACTATAAGCACTATTAAAAAGGAAAGTCTTAAGTCTATTCTTAAATGAGGTGACTGTCTGCCCCCCAGACTGAAAGTGGAAGCTGGTTCCATAAAAGAGGAGCTTGATAACTGAAGGCTCTTGCTCCCATCCTACTTTTTAGGACTCTAGGAACCACAAGTAGCCCCGCATTTAGTGAGCGCAGCTCTCTAGTGGGGCAATATGGTACTACAATCTCCTTAAGATATGACGGTGCATCACTAATCAAGGCTTTGTAGGTGAGGAGAAGAATTTTAAATGTGATTCTTGATTTTACAGGGAGCCAGTGCAGAGCAGCTAATACAGGAGTAATGTGATCTCTTTTCTTAGTTTATGTAAGTACAACACGAGCTGCAGCATTCTGGATTAACTGGAGGGACTTAAGAGACTTATTAGAGCAGATAATAAGGAGTTGCAGTAATCTAGTCTGGAAGTAACAAACGCGTGAACCAGCTTTTCTGCATCTTTTTGGGACAAGATGTGCCTGATTTTTGAAATGTTACATAAATGAAAAAATGCAGTCCTTGAGATTTGCTTAACATGGGAGTTAAAGGACAAGTCCCGATCAAAGATAATGCCGAGATTCTTTACAGTGGTGTTGGATGCCAGGGCAATGCCATATACAGAAACCACATCACCAGATAATTGATCTCTGAGGTGTTCAGGGCCGAGTAAAATAACTTCAGTTTTGTCTGAGTTTAACATCAGGAAGTTGCAGGTCATCCATGTTTTTATGTCTTAGCATAGCAATGAAAGTGTATGGAGTGTTTCCTGATAATATTGCCCAAAGGAAGCATATATAAGGTAAATAAATTCGGTCCAAGCACAGAACCTTGTGGAACTCCGTGATTAACGTTGGTGGTCATTGAGGCTTCATCGTTTACAAATACAAATTGAGATTGATCTGATGAATAGGATTTAAACCAACTTAGCGCGGTACCTGAAATGCCAATTGACTGATCCAATCTCTGTAATAGGATGTCATGGTCAATGGTGTCGAACGCAGCACTAAGGTCTAACAAAACAAGTACAGAGATGAGTCCCCTATCTGATGCAATTAGGAGGTCATTTGTAATTTTCACCAGTGCTGTCTCTGTGCTGTGGTGTTTTCTAAATCCTGACTGAAACTCCTCAAATAAACTATTCGATGTAGAAAGTCGCACAACTGATTTGAGACTACTTTCTCAAGGATCTTAGAGAGGAAGGGAAGGTTAGAGATCGATCTGTAGTTAGCCAACACCTCTGGATTAAGAGTGGGCTTTTTCAGGAGAGGTTTAATTAAAGCTACTTTTAAGGAATGTGGTACATGGCCTGTTAGCAAAGACACATTAACAATATCCAGCAGAGAGGTGCCAATTAACACGTCTTTAAGCAGCCTCGTTGGGATGGGGTCTAAGAGACAGGTAGACGGTTTAGTAGTGCAACCGTTGAGGACAATTGGTCTCGGTTAATGGGAGAAAAGCTATCCAAATATACACAAGGGCATATGGCCGTTTCCAAGGCCACTGCTCTTGATGACAGATCGTCACTGGTTGAGGGCAAGAGATCATCAATCTTGCCTCTAATAGTTCAAATCTTTTCATTGAAGAAGTTCATGAAGTCATTACTACTGAGGTCTATGGAATACACGGCTCCACAGAGCTGTGACTCTCTGTCAGCCTGGCTACAGTGCTAAAGAGAACCCTGGGGTTGTTCTTATTTTTCTCTATTACTGATGAGTAATAGGCTGCTCTGGCATTACGGAGAGCCTTTTTATATGTTTTAAGGCTATCTCGCCAAACTAAGCATGATTCTACCAGATTGGTGGAACGCCATATGCTTTCGAGCTTTCGTGAAGTTTGCTTTAGTTCGCGAGTCTGAGGGTTCTACCAGGGAGCAAACCTCCTTTGCCTCACTGTCTTTTTCTTCAGTGGGGCTATCGAGTCTAGTGTCATTCTCAGTGAGCCTTTAGCACTATCGACAATATGATCAATCTGGGACGGACTCAAGCACAGGAGTCCTCCGTCACATTGAGACGTGGTATTGAATCAAATGCAGAAGGAATTGCTTCTTTAAATTTAGCTACAGCACTGTCAGTTAGACATCTGTTGTAGAAACTTTTGACTAACGGTGTACCCTCCGGGAGTATAAACTCAAAAGTTATGAGGTTATAATGGTCTGACAGAAGAGGGTTCTGTGGGAAGACCTCCAAATGATCAATGTCAATGCCATATGCAAGAACAAGGTCGAGGGTGTGGCCAAAGCAGTGAGTGGGTCTCTCTACTCTCTGACAGAAGCCAATCGAGTCCAACATTGAGATAAATGCAGCACTAAGGCAATCATTATTAATATCCACATGAATATTAAAATCTCCTACAATAATAACCTTATCAGTTTTAAGGACTAAACTTGATAAAAACTAGATATAAATTCTGAATATGGACCTGGTGGCCGGTACAGTATAACAAATAGAATTGGCTGTAATGTTTTCCAGGTTGGATGTGAAAGACTAAGAACAAGGCTTTCAAATGAGTTGTAGTTTAGTTTAGGTTTAGGATTCATTAATAGGCTTGAGTCAAAGATGGCTGCTACTCCACCTCCTCGGCCGGTGCCTCGAGGAATGTGAGTATTAATATGACTTGGAGGAGTTGATTCATTTAGGCTGACATATTCTTGATGACTCACCCAGGTTTCAGTAAGACACAATAAATCAATATGATTGTCTGATATTAAATCATTTACTAATACAGTTTTAGATGACAGAGATCTAATATTTAGGAGTCCACATTTAATTATCCTTTTTTGTTGCACTGTTGCAGTAGTGATGTTAACCTGTATGAGGTTATTTTGTATGACTCCTCTTCTGGTTACTTTTGATTTAATTAATTTAAGTGGCCGTGGGACAGACACAGTCTCTATAGAGTTAAGGTTAAGGGTAGGTAACTGCTCGGATGGAAGTGCAGAGAAGGGTGGAAAACTACAACTCTGCTTCTGCTTCCTGATCTGAACTCTGGGTCATGGATTAAGTCCGTTAATCAACTTGGCCATGTCTGCAGAAATGAGATGCGCTCCATCCCAAATGGGATGAATGCCGTCTCGACTCATCAGATCAGGCTTTCTCCAGATATGTATTTAAACAAGCTAAATTGTGGCTGCTAATATGCATCGGTAGCAATCAAGAAATAATTTGTATACATATTATTTCAGCCACTAAAATATTGAGTACTTACATGTAATGTTGAATGCAAGACTTTTACTTGCAATAGAGTATTTTGACGTGTTATTAATTCAATTCAGTTTATTTTGTATAGCCCAAAAACACGAATTCCAAATTTGCCTCAAAGGATCAGAATACATTCTTCACCATCAAGCCGTGAAAGGTTTTTTTTTTCAAAGCACTTAATGTTGAGAAGGGCTCTGTCTATATTTATATATTGACACAATGCTGTAAGAAATAGGAATATGTCTACAATAACGTAGCAGAAAAAGATAAAGACTTAAAATCTTTCCTGTGTTTCATGTTTCCAGTTTGTGTAGAATAAGCAGATGAACTGGTGAACCTTTAGCCTTCATGCCTAAACCCTTGTCATCTATCCAGACCAATATCCTCGGATTTACATCCATATTTGTCTCTTTGTTGCTTAACCTTGACCATACATTGACCATATTTTTAAAAAATTGCTAGGAGGTACATTATTACAAACAAGACATGTAAGACATATATATCTATGATGATCTGAAGCTAGGGACTTCTGAATGTATATTATACAACTATTTTAAATAGGAGGAAAGCTGCTGATAATCCTGCTTCAAATATGGTAGAACCTCACAATGTAAGTCTCAAGTCAGTGATTTCATGCATATTTGGCTTCCTCTCAATGTTCTGTAATATGTTTGGAAGAAGCAGCATCATTTAAGATAGGAGCCGATGATAACTTTGGTTATTGTGTATATGATTACAGGAGGATTCTGACTCCTCAATATCAAAATTATCAGAAGCAGGAGGTGAGTCATGTCCCTTTCTGCCCGACAGGACTGTATTACAGCCACATGGCTTTTCACTGTACTTCTTCTCATTGCCACACCAAATCTTACTTTAAAAAAAGTGAATATTTACTCTTTGTCTCTTTGTCAACAATCAAAACATTGCATCAACTTTAGAATAACATATGCTTCATATGTTAACTTATCTATCACATTTCATTTGATCTTATGGCCAGAAACTGTAATAATACATATAGTCATATTTCCTCAGAAATTGATGGAAAACCCAAAGAAAAATCTGCCATCAAGCCAAGGTAAGAGCCTGATCAATAAACGTTCACTATCCACATGATTGATCATTACATTCATCACATTCCACAGGCACCTCTCATATTTGGTGCCAAATAGCAGTCTTCCCTGAGACATCCATGCACATTCAAACATCTTAGCAGTTGCCTAAAAGGATCTGCATGCTTTTGCAAACAGGCCCAAATCTGTAACCAACAATCAGAAGGACTCCAACTTCAGCTCCACCACCTCTAACTCTGCCACTCCACCAGTGTCTAGGTATCACTCCCACCTCTGTCCCTACCTGCCAAGGTTCTCTCCGTCTCAGTGCTCTCTGCTTTGAATGCTGACTATAGTATGAGACTGTGAAATAAGTCTTAATAGTATCACTTCTGTTATCGCAAGTGCTTTGTTTGCAAACAATTCATCACAACAAATAAAGCACTCTGTAATTGTAGCAAGAGAATGTAACTGAGACCTGTTACTCAGCTGCTTTGGTGACTGTCTTCTACTTCACTGCTTCACTAAACTGGGGAGGTTTTGCTTATAAAGTCAGGTATGAGTATTACCACTAGTCTACCTGAGTAATGAGGTCATTAGTCTTTGATCCACTAGTTCCGCAAACTCCAGTGCAATTACAAGCAGAACGGGTAAACAGGTCTTTCTATTTTAGGATGAAGGTGGTGAAAATGAACTCCGATGGTGCAGGAAATTATACTGATATGGAAAGAATCAGACAGGATGGTTTCTCTTTTAAAACACCTGCAGCTAGACTAACAGTAAAGCTCTGTTATGACTTTTTCATCTTATTTTTTATTATCAACTTTTAACTAATCGAAAACCACATAATTTTCATGGAACAGGAAATATTGTGGATTTTGTTTACGAAGAACAAAGATGCTAGAAACGATGTTGTGAGATTCTGCATGTGTTTCCCGGGATTTGAAAGCACCAGGGAGTAATGTCATCAAAAGCACAACAGGATTCCACTAATGTGCCATGTTATTGCATAGATCAGTATACTGAAATACTGATTGACTTTAATTCTGATCGAAAATGTTAGTAAGAACTTTTTAATACCTCTGTCTTAATAGTATTGCATATGTGTTTGAAGGAAATTATTGTAGAAGTGAAAAAAGAACTTAAAAAAGTGAAGGAGGAGATTATCACAGGTGAGCTCTACCTTGCATATGCTGTCTGTTGTCATTAGGTTTATTTATGAAGCTTATATAAACTTTTAATATTAAACAAATTATGTTGTGTTATACCCTGAGCTATATTACTGTTTCTCTCTCCCATCACTGATTCAGGAGCTGAAAAGTGCACAGCCAAAAGGTGAAGACTGAAAGCCAGAAGAATCGATCAAGAGAATAACTTATAGATGTGAATGTGTAACCTGATAGAAATTGGGCTATTTTCACATATCCCGACCAATATTGGATTTTGTTAAGCTAATTTTGATATTTAAAAGCAAAAAAAAAAATATTGGTCAATATTAATGTATTTTACATGAACACGTAACATTCACAAACTTTTTTTTTTATAAGAATGCCTCTTGTGTTTTAAAGAATGGTGGTTACCATATGTACTAACAAGGGAATTATTGCATTTAAAAAATAAACACTGTTTCTAAATTACCTCAAACATATCTCTGGCATTTCAGTATGACAATCTTGTGTTACCCAGTACATTTATATGCAACAGGAAGAACAACCAGTCCAGCTTCTACACTGTAGGACTCTCATGCTTTGTAAAAGTACTCAATTACAAGTAAAAAATGAATTGGCACTTGTTGCCTTGGTAAATATTCTGCAGCCTGATGGAGAGCAGTCAGGCTCCAGTGCGTAACTGGTTTTTGGTAGAGGAAAAACTATTTGGGAGAGGAAAAACTATGTATTACTACCGATACATAAAAACATAAAAACCATCAACCATCAAAGATACCACAATCTATAAGGAACAGCGACTACAATACTATAGTATATATATATATATAAATGAATGTGACATGTGAGTTAATACTGCCGCTCCCTGGGAATGGCATATATTAAAACAGCGACAGGTGGACTCCAATGTGAGCTCCACATCCTCCTCTTAAAGGATTATGTTCAAATAAGAGCTATAACACAGGGTCACAAATCAGGAGAAAGACAGTACTTGACTCAGCGTTTGACTGTTAAGCTTCTGTTCCACATCTTCACATAATTGGCAGGTTGTAGGAAACAAAATAAAGCTGAAAGTAAAAGTATAAACTAAGATAACACCAAGCAGAACATTGAGAGCACTTCTGCAAATATATATACATATATATATATATATATATATATATATATATATATATATATATATATATATATATATATATATATATATATCTCAAAATCATCTCTTCCATAATGGCATTACTATTATTAGGTAAATGGTTAATTTCAAGGTAAAATCATGAAATCACTGGTTAGGCTACACCATACACATACCTCTATATATCATGTATATCTTTTTAGATTAAAAAAAATTCTTAAATGTTTTTCGATTTTCTATCCCTACTACTATATGATTTAATGTAGCTATTTATTTGTTGCACCGTGGAAGCCTACTACTAGCCTACAAACTGATTATGATCATGTTTCTTTGAGATTCCTGCTGCTGAGCAGCAACCACACCAATTTGAGATTAATTTGCGCCGTCTTGCCTGCAGGGGGCGGTGTGTGTCTAAAGATCAGCCACCATCAATCTGCTACCAAGAAGAAGAAAGTCGTGTTTTCCTGGGTGGATGGCCTACTCTGGATCTAGCCTGTCAGAACTGCATTGAAACGAGAGCAACGTGGGATAAAGTCAGTGAAATGTGGGTTAAAGCCTGCTGTGATATCATTAAATGTCAAATCTATCGGATTTCGTGATAAATTGAGGCGCCTGTAACTCATAACGATAATGATTTGACTAACGTTAACGTACCCTGCTGTTAGCAAGGCTACATCAGTAATCTACAAGAAGGCATATGATCGCAAACGTAAGACAATGTTTATTAATGATAAACAAACTAACAAACAAATTCATGACAAACATAACTCATTAGTAACACTAGGGTAACGTTAACTACAAGTAACGTTGTCGTATGGAAGCATACGTATGCATTTTTACTGTAAAACACAAGCTAAATATGTGATACGAAGCTTTAACGTGATTTACGCTTAGCAAAGTGACTTCTAACTTTGGTGAGATTTAACATAACATTATTAGAAATTCGGGATTTGTGTTTGGTGTGTGGAGGTCTCAGGTGCACAACTAATATCGATTATTTTTCAGATGTTTAAGTAATTAGTAGATTTACATTTCCTAACTTAATCTCCCGTAACTGGTTCGTTGAAAGTTAATGTATCACTGTTAGCATTCCGCTAACAGCTGTCAGCGTTAAAGCGCTAACAGCTCGTTAGCTAGCTAACTAATGTTAACGTCAACTGTCAACCTTATATTAGCAACCTTATATTAGCTAAACACTGATTTGTTTGGTGAAATCAAACATTGAACCAGAGTTGCGAGCGACATAACGTAGCCGTCTCTAAATTACTTGAACCATCACGTTAACGTAATATTTTCCAGTAAGGTTGACGTTAATACGAAACTGGACATCGCACTTCTCCCTCAGGTAAGTTTGTCTTCTCTGTTCGATGGCCAAATCACATCGGGGTGAAAGTAACGTTACACGCTTCTCGAAAATGATATTGAAATGTGGTAACGTCACAGTTTTTGCAGACGTTGTGTTTCATCAATTCAGGCTACAGCTGATGAGCCAAAATGAAACCAGCATTCAAATTTGATGTTAATGTATGTCCAGTTTGTCCTCCATCCACTCAGTTTTAGACTTTTGTTAACACTAGTTGTCACCATAACTAACAAACCATGGTTACGATATTTTAATACTTATTAATCAGTACTTAATTTGTTTGTTAATGTTATTCCAGTTTTGGTGTGTCCTCTTAAGATAGTGGGTGATCTTTGACGTGTTTTGTCCAGATCAATAAAACCTGGTTTCACATCATCTGATTCACTTGTTTTCTGGAAAAGCTTAGCTGCTTGTCATCTACATATGTCCCATTAATGTTAGTATTCAGAATGACACAACTGATCCATTGCAGAACAATATAATAATTATAACCATACTATTATAGTGATTACATTATTCATGTTTAGTTATTTGCAGCACTACTGCTACTGTTCTATTGTTTTAACATCATCATATGTAGTCAAGGGACCGTGCTATGAAAGCCTTCAAAAGTACGTCATTACATAAAGTTAAACTCAGCTCAGCATGTGTTTTGGGTTTTGAAAGCTCTTACACATGTTGTGCTACCTTGCCGGCCACTTGTTCTAATCTGACCAGTCTTCATTTAGATTTTACGTTCATTTTAAAAGGTTTTTAACTTTATAAAACAATTCTGGAAATAAAGTGAATTAATTTGACCTCTGGAACTACTGTTGATTGTCTAAGCTACTCCATTATGCTTAATGGTTTCTTTTTTGAAAGTATTTGAACATGGCATTTTCTTTGTATCGTTTGTTTCCTTCAGCAGGTGCTGTTCAGATTTGATAGCTGTAACTGAGACTTGAACAGGCCAGAGAGAAGTCCACTGTTCCCCTACCCAACTTCCTGTTCCTGACCCTCTCTGAAACACATCTCTCACCATGAATGAAGTTAATATAGTCAGAGAGGGCTGGCTTCACAAACGAGGTAAGGAGCATTGTCTTGTCATGCTGATAATTCCAGAGGGAAACAGAGTGAACAGAGGGACATACACTACAAGTGTTCTAAATGGAAACCCTTTGGTTCAATCAGATCGAGCGAAAGGGTTCATCTAAAAACTACACTGATGTGCCTCTTGATTGGATGTATTTGATTCAGGTGAATATATAAAAACGTGGAGGCCCAGGTATTTTATCCTGAAGAGTGATGGTTCTTTCATCGGCTACAAGGAGAAACCTGATCTAAACGACCAGACCTCACCACCACTCAACAACTTCTCAGTAGCAGGTCAGTCCTCCAGACGCTAAAACATCTTTTTTTTCCTTTGCAACCAGTGGTTTCTGCTTTTCAAAGCTAGATGGCTGTTTTGACTTCCATACAAGTCATGGTTTAACACGCGTCGTAGTTTCCTATCAACATCCATCTTTGTTTTGGTTTTTTATTGCCATCAACACATATTGACAGTTACTTAACATTACAAAACAAAACTTGACATACATGCACATATATATATCAAACACACACACACACACACACCTATCTATCGATACATATACCTACAAACGAAACAATCATTCGTCATTGTGTTTTTCACAGAGTGCCAGTTAATGAAGACTGAAAGACCCCGGCCCAACACATTTGTCATTCGTTGCCTACAGTGGACCACTGTTATTGAACGCACCTTTCACGTGGACAGCAATGAGGAGAGGTAAGGACAGGGTAAAATGTCATACTAATAATAAGGTTTCTACTAGCCTTGTGTCAAACTATGGTAGCACCTTTCACAAAGCCTGTTCAAGGTGGGACTGTTCCGCCTCGTTGTTCTGTATGAAAGGTACAGAGGCTGAGAGTCGTTCCACCGCTGACGTTGATGTTATTTGGGAGCCTCAACCACACGGTGATTAAAAAAAATTATTAGCGGCTGTTAGCAACTTTAGCAACCGAGAATGGAAGTGAATTGGGGAGACAACAAGGTCTGGGAGCTTCTTATCCTCCAAGTAGAGTACCGTCATATAACAAGGATGGAAAAGTTGCCATTTTCTGCCCACCGTTTACGTTATACGTCACGCTTGATGTTGCCGCTGTTGTATTAAACATCATGCCTCTTTTATTCCTGTAATGCTGGTGTGTCATCTGAAGTCACATACGGGGTCGCTGTTGTTTGGTTCAGTGTGTTCAGTGTGTGTAAAAGACTCTGAACTGTATGGTGTATCTGTTTGATATAATGCCAAACAATATTTGGGATTTCTGCATTTCAGAGAGGAGTGGATGCGGGCAATCCAGTCGGTGGCAAACGGTCTTAAAATGAGGGAACAGGAGGAGGAACCAATGGATATGTTTGGCTCACCCAGCGAAAGCAGTCTGGAGGAGATGGAGGTGTACATGTCCAAGAATCGCTCCAAAGTGGTGAGACAATCCGTTGTTGGCAACATCGAAGCATAAGTTTGATCGAATCCCAAAAAAATTAATACAATAATGATTTGTCCTTGCAAAGACATTTGGAAACCTAAACAAGGATACATTTTGATGGGCACTATATTCTATTGACATTGTTTTCTACTGTATAATTTCTTCAGAATATCTTTCTAATGAGCAGTCCAGACCCCGAAAAATAATAATAATGAGCGATGTGGTGCTGCAGATTCAGCTGATAATTCCATGAGACACCTTTGTCACATGGGTGCTGTCAATGTATTTTTCCATATATGTCGTTGGTCTTTCTAAAAGTCTGACAATTAACAATATGGTTTTATTTTTGACGGTTTGAAGGATGAACTTTTAACAGCATTTCTCTGACTGAGCCTAGTAACTACTGATCCCTGGTGGACTCTTTTCATTTGGTTAGTTTCTGATATTCATTATTTATAGACCAAAGCAGTTTGTATTGAATAAGGATATTTCATTATACAGTAATACATTATTATACAGTAAGACATTCTTACAGTACATATGGACTACATCTTGACTGAACCTTACCAAACAATGTGCAGACAACTTATTTTTGAACATTTAAATTTTATGCAAGCTTTTCTGAAAAGATTGGAGAATTATTATTAATTGTAAAAAAACAACAACACACAACTAACAACTAATGCGGGTGTGAATGTAGAAGAGACATGTAACTTGTATTAAATGCTCATCTCTGTCTAAAGATTTATTGTATTTTTTTTTTAATCTAGGTTTTACAATTATTTTAAAACATGATTCCTAATGAGTTCTCACCTTCTAAACATTACAGACAATGAGTGACTTTGAGTACCTGAAGCTTCTTGGGAAGGGGACATTCGGGAAGGTGATTCTGGTCAAAGAGAGGTCCACCGGAGTTCATTATGCCATGAAAATACTACGCAAAGAGGTCATCATAGCCAAGGTAATTCCCAAGTGTAACTTTTATCCTGAAATGTAGTTATAGTGACCAGGGTTTTTTCGGTAAGGGGAGAAATATCATTCTTTTTGAAGGTAAAATGTTTTATTTGATACTTTTCATGCATCAATTGGTGCCCTTGCTCCGATAAAAATTATGGCCAGAATGCACCAAACTGAATCACTGCCCCCGGATCCCCATCCCTTAGTGCTTTTGGTGCTTGTCGCCGCTCTAACTAGACACCAGTTTTAACAAAGTTCAATCAAAAAATATGTTCCCACTATCACCATCACCCATGTTGTTTAACTACTTGGGACTGTACACACAAATCCTTTACACACAACAACCAGCGATTTCTGTCTGAAAATAACTAATAGATTATTAATTAATGTTGCTGCATAATGAATAATATGGGATTACTATTCCTTTTTTCATGTGCTTTTTGGCGTTCATTCGGGGTAAGTCATTGGAATACATATTTAGTTAACCGTATGAGGAATGTTGATATTGGCAGAAGTAGAAGAAGAAGCAGCCTAGTGCAGAGTGAAAAATCAAATTTACTTAAAGTCTGTTGAAGTGGAGCTTAAATTCTCATCTGATGCTGGATAGTTTAATAAATAGTAATACATTATATTTTAATCATTATCTTTAGTGTTCTGAATCTAACAATTCTGTCAGGTAATTGTAGTACTATGTTTTTCCTGTGAAGTACAGTTGAGTTGCACATTTAAGGCCAGGTTGCCTTTTTTTCATGAACCAGAGTCTATTTCAACGGTGTTTCTGAACGTGAGTAGTCCCTACTTTGGTGTGGGACTGAACTATGTCATTGCTGGTGTGTTGCTGCAGACCCAATAAAGCTCTGTGTAGAGTGTGAAGTTGTTTGTATGAACACCACCGGCTGAGCATTGGGCCCGTTCTGGACCGGTGTGTTTAGACACGAGGAGGCACCATTCTATGGCAAGCTGTTTGGTAACCCCTCCGTTGATATAAAGGAGAAATCTGCTTCTCAAAAGTTTATGATCGTCTTCACTAAATGCTGGGAGTTCACACACAATGATCTGGCAGTAGGTGTGACCACTCGTTGAGAATCGCTGATCTCAAACCGCGGAGGAATGGTATTTTTATGTTAAACAGAATACATATGTATTAGATTTGATGTACTGTATAAGTAATTGCAGCATTAGAAAACGGTTATTTAAAAATTCTATTTCATTTCATTTTTTGTAAAAAATAAAATAAAATGAGCAAAATGTTGTTTATTGCAGGGAGTTATGGTCTCTTTTATGGAGGTATCTTTGCAGTGCATGTCATCTTACTCTTACTTCAACCTGTAGAAGGGGAATCCTTCCTCCCCCGGATATCACACATGATGCATGCCCATTGTGAAAAAGCGTTTTGATGGATTATGCTCACTTGTGTTTCAACCTGCTCATTGAAAGAGGACAGAGTGGTAGAATAAGAGACTACTCTATATACCAGCTACATTCTTGTACCCCAGCTTTGAACATTTGGACGCTTTGCTGTAGTCAGATTCAAAGATCATATCATGTTTTTTTTAATACTTCATGTTTTCAGTGTTTCTGATAATAATGTGTTGGTTGGCAGGATGAAGTGGCCCACACAGTTACAGAGAGCAGAGTGTTACAAAACACACGACACCCCTTCCTCACGGTAAGAACAGTTGAAGGAGCTCTGCTGGTGAATGCAGCGCTGCCTCAGTTAGAGCAGCCAACTGTCTTTTTCATGAGCCACGTGGTCATCAGGGGAATTTATATATTATCATAAATAAATGGAACCAGATACAAAAATTGACAATTGAGATGCAATCTCATTTGCAATAATAAAGGCAGCAAAGGTACATACACTAGTACACATGTATTTCATACATACAATAAAATACAAAACAAAACACAGTAAAAACAAATGCCCAAGCATCAACAGAACAGGTTCAATAGAATATACAGTGTATAATAAATACAGACTAAAGGCAGCAAGACATGACAACATTGTTGTGCATGGTACCAGTCTGATGGCTCTCTGTGTGCCGAACGGCTATTGGATGACTGCGCACCTCAGTTATTTGCTTGATAGTGTAGTGTTCACATACAGTGTCTTTCAGGCCTTATTGGCCATATTTGGTTCAGACCTTGGTGAGTTGTAATAACTTCAGGATTCCTCTGACATTTCAGAAATCGCTGTCATCTGATCAAAATCCTAGTTTGTCCAATACAACAATGATTAATAACCTGCAAAACCCATTGTGGGTTACGTATTCAGTGCTAAATAATAAATGTTAGCATGCTAACATGGTAGCCTAAAAAAGTGGGGAGGTTTTCCTTTTCCGATCTGAGGTCCCGGGATAGTGATGTTGTATGTTGTACAGGTTGTAAAGCCCTCTGCAGTGAAAGTGCAGCCTCACTGGTGGATGTGTCATTGTTGCTGTATTAAAACAATATTGGGTTAGGTAAACTTTTTTTTGCTGTGTAATATGGATGTATCTAAAACAGGCAAAAAATGTCATGAGCTCTTTAACTGATGACGTAAATCATCAATATTTAGGGGAGGCCCTCAGATTTTCTTTAACATTCCTGTATGTAAGCAGACAGTGTTCATGTAGAATGTCTGAAACTCACCTTTTAATTCATGATAATTTCCATCTTGCAGACACTGAAGTATGCTTTCCAAACTCATGATCGACTCTGTTTTGTAATGGAATACGCTAATGGAGGCGAGGTGAGACCTCACAGTCACATGGAGATGCACTAAATGTCACTTGATGTCAACAGCTTTCCATGCACATTCAAACACTGCCCTTTAATTTTCAGCTCTTCTTCCACCTGTCACGGGAGCGAGTGTTCACAGAGGATCGGGCACGCTTCTATGGGGCTGAGATTGTGTCAGCGCTCGAGTACCTCCATTCACAAGATGTTGTTTACCGGGATCTCAAGGTGAATATACAATATTCAAACCATGACTTTTGAGAAAATTATGTGATGGATTCTGGTTTTACTTTTTAATCCATTCAATAAAGAAGATGTCTTTAGTTGGCATATAATTCAAGCATTTAGAAGCATTTGCTAGCAGTTTCAGTGTTTATTTTTTATTGATACTTCAAAGTTACATTTCCAGTAGAAATTATCTGGAAATGTTATTCTTTCACTGCTTTGATTCAATCAATTTGCTCAAAGCTAGTTATTCATCTTAAGTCTGACTAAGTTACCATGTATTATGGGGAAATTAAGACTTTTTGTCAAACAAAAAAACATGGTGCCTATGTCAAACTGCTCAGCTCTTTGATCAAAAGAGTCCCATCTGATGTGTTTGTCATTCTACTCTCTCTCAGCTGGAGAATCTGATGCTGGATAAAGATGGCCACATCAAAATCACAGATTTTGGCCTCTGTAAGGAGGGCATTACTCCTGACGCAACCATGAAAACTTTCTGTGGTACTCCTGAATATCTGGCACCTGAGGTAAGGTACTGAAACTGACTGAGTAGCACATGTTCTACATGAGCACTCACATTAGCACACACACACACACACTTAGTGTCTCCACTACAGACAAGGGGTGTATCGATTCTCCAAATGTATATACGTGTGTGTATATATATATATATATATATATATATATATATATATATATATATATGCATACATTTGGGCACCCCAACAGAAAAATTACATCAATATTTAGTAGATCCTCCTTTTACAGAAATAACAGCCTCTAAACGCTTCCTATAGCTTCCAATGAGGGTCTGGATTCTGGTTGAAGGTATTTTTGACCATTCTTCTTTACAAAACATCTCCAGTTCAGTCCGGTTTGATGGTTTCCGAGCATGGACAGCCCGCTTTAAAACAGACCACAGATTTTCAATGATATTCAGGTCTGGGGACTGAGATGTCCATTCCAGAACGTTGTACTTGTTCCTCTGCAGGAATGCTTTGGTAGAATTTGAGCGGTGTTTAGGGTCGTTGTCTTGTTGAAGTATCCAGCCCCGGCACAACTTCAACTTTGTCACTGATTCTTGAACATTGTTCGCAAGAATCTGCTGATACTGACTGGAATCCATGCGACCTTCAACTTTAACAAGATTGCCAGTACCTGCACTGGCCACACAGCCCCACAGCATGATGGAACCACCACCACATTTAACTGTGGGTAGCAAGTGTTTGTCTTGGAATGCTGTGTTCTTCTTCCGCCCCTTGTTATGTCCAAGTAACTCAATTTTAGTTTCATCAGTCCACAGCACCTTATTCCAAAATGAAGCTGGCTTGTCCAAATGTGCTTTAGCATATCTCAAGCGACTCTTTTTGTGGCATGGGCGCAGAAAAGGCTTCTGCCGCATTACTCTCCCATACAGCATCTCCTTGTGCAAAGTGCGCTGAATAGTTGAACGATGCACAGTGACACCATCTGCAGCAAGATCATGTTGTAGGTCTTTGGAGCTGGTCTGTGGGTTGAGTTGGACTGTTCTCACCATCCTTCGCCTCTGCTTACCTGAGATTGTTCTTGGCCTGCCACTACGGGCCTTAACTAGAACTGTGCCTGTGGTCTTCCATTTCCTCACTATGTTCCTCACAGTGGAAACTGACAGCTGAAATCTCTGTGCTAGCTTTTTGTATCCTTCCCCTAAACCATGATGTTGAACAATCTTTGTTTTCAGGTCATTTGAGGGTTGTTTTGAGGCTCCCATGTTGCCAATCTTCAGAGAAGATGCAAAGAGGAGAACAACTTGCAACTGGCCACCTTAAATACCCTTTCTCATGATTGGCTTCACCTGTGTATGTAGGTCAAGGGTCAATGAGCTTATCAATCAAATTTGGTGTTCCAATAATTAGTGCTAAAGGTATTCAAATCAATAAAACAAGGGTGCCCAAATTTATGCACCTGCCTACTTTTGTTTAAGTAATTATTGCACACTTTCTGTAAATCCTATAAACTTAATTTCACTTCTTAAATATCACTGTGTTTGTCTGCTATATGATATATTTAATATGTGTGTGTGTGTGTGTGTGTGTGTACACATATATTATATGTGTATATATACATATGTGTATATATATACATATACACATACATATATTTATGTATATGTGTGTATATATATACACATACATATATATATATACATACAATATATATATATACACACATACAATGTATATATATATATGTATGTATGTATGTATGTATGTGTGTATATATATATATATATATATATATATATATATATATTATGTATGCATATATATTTAATGCACTTATAAGTAATTATTGCACACTTTCTGTAAATCCTATAAACTTAATTTCACTTCTTAAATATCACTGTGTTTGTCTGCTATATGATATATTTAATATATGTATGTGTGTGTGTGTGTGTGTGTGTGTAATTTTTATAATGCACTTACGACCAAAGTTCTACTCTACGCTTTATACATACGGGCCCTGGTGTTTAACCTGACTTGTGAGAGATGTATAGAGTTCGTTAATGTGCAAAACATATAAATGTTCAAGTTTGCAAATTCCAAATCACTTCTTACTGCTATTATTGTGAATTGTAATCAGACAAATGTCTGTTTCTCAGGTCCTAGAGGATAATGACTACGGCCGAGCGGTGGACTGGTGGGGTCTGGGTGTAGTCATGTACGAGATGATGTGCGGCCGTCTGCCTTTCTACAACCAGGACCATGAGCGTTTGTTTGAGCTCATACTCATGGAGGAGATCCGCTTCCCCAGGAACCTGTCGCCTGAGGCCAAGTCCCTGCTGGCTGGCCTGCTCAAGAAGGACCCCAAACAGAGGTTGTGTGCGTGTGCGCGTGCATGTGCGCGTGTGTGTTTTGGGAATGTCTTCTTAATTCTTACATGATCGTGTTTGGACTGACAGGTTGGGTGGAGGTCCCAACGATGCCAAAGAAGTAATGAGTCACACATTTTTCATCACCATCAACTGGCATGATGTGGTACAGAAGAAGGTAAGGCATTGTGAGACTAAAGAAAGTGAAACTGAGGCTTGCTTCTAGTTACTGAAACAAGCCTTTAAATGTGTGATATCAGACACTTTTATCAGGCTTTAATAATTATTGTTCTCTGTAGCTTGTAGAAAAAATGCTTACATTTAGAAAACTGCTCTCAGGGTAGTGAACCGTGCTGCTGGAAAAACAACAGCTAATCTCCTTTTTCGATGATGTTTGCCGTGTGTCAGACATATTTAAAACGGTATGTCTTTTGAAGTCCTCAGTATTGAGCAAGTGGTTAAAAAATAACAATGGTGGAAAGAGAAAATAATAGAGCTTGTGTTCTTAACATTAACAACATAGAAACCCTGTTGAGTTTAGCTATGTTTATATCGTTCTTAGAGAAGATATCTCCCTGTTGGTCAGGAATGATACAACCCTGCTCCGCCACCTAGTGGATATGTATATTCTTCAGATATGAACAAAGTACACAGGCAGTATGTTAAACGTGCCTCCATTTAGTCATAAATCCAGTATTTTTCCAATTAAAGGGCATTTTAGTAATCTTCTCCCCTTCATCATCAGCTCATCCCACTCTTCAGACCGCAAGTGACTTCAGAGACAGACACCCGGTACTTTGATGATGAGTTCACAGCACAGACTATCACGCTCACTCCTCCAGACAAGTGTAAGTGTCCTCTGACTAGACAGCAACACTGTGTCAGTGCCTCATCCACCAGTGTCCATGATCACAGTCTGGGACTGGAATGTGATCACTGACTTCTGCTGTTGTCTTCTTACAGATAACAGTCTGGACTGTGAGGATCCCGGCCAACAAGCACATTTCCCCCAGTTCTCCTATTCTGCTAGCATAAGAGAGTAATAGCATCTCTGCCACACACATGCAAAAACACAGGAGACATTAACACCTGAGCCACATCCTTGCAGGTATAAAATGAGCAGAACTTCCATCTTCAATGAGGGTTTAGTCCATCAGGATCTAAGTGCCTCAGCTGGTGGACATATTGTTCAATAGAACCACACTACGGACAAAGCCATACTGGCTATACTGTATCAAACCGGACTTCACATAGTAATCAGCACAACTCAACAACACAAGGCCTGTAGCACATTTGAATGGCTGATAAAAAACTACTGCTGCTTTTTCAGACTGTAAACCACCAATCATTTTGAACACACTCTTGTTATGCTCTTTATGGAAGCCTTACAGTTCCTCCATGATGTTTCCAAGTACTCTTCTTCAGAACTAGCTGTTACCACCGGTGATAGATAGGTTTGTCTCTGAGGGAGGAAGCAGCGGGGCAGTTTGTTGGGTGTTTTTCTCTTAGTGTGTGTGGATCTTTTTTTCCTCTTTGTTTTTGAGAAAAGGTCATCAAATCCAAACTGAATCTCATCAGTTTAGTCAGTGAGTCTGTAAGAGCATGAGCTTTTGTGTGTCTTAATACAACGCTCGACATGTATCAGGAACAACAGATGAATTGATAACACATGATGAGCAGTGTCTCCACTGAGAAAATCTTTGACTTAAGCATGAATTGTCCTTTGTAAACTGTTTTTAATGAAAACTAATCACTTGTTTATTAGTTTGCTCTCATCTCAGAATTTGATCTCTGTGAACAGATCTGTCAAGTGTGATGTGTCAATTAATGGTAATTGGGTATACCTTGATGCACAAGGTGTATGTTATTTAAAAAATAATTATTTCTAATTTTTTTAAATTTCAACACATTTTGTATCTGTCTTGATCAGCACACACCATCCATGTGATTTACGAAACTTAATAAGCACTTAATGATTTGAAGCAGACCTCATATTTCTCAGCTGGACCATGTTCATAATGTAGTGGAGAGCTTCCTGGATTGGTGTTGGTGCTTATTATTTTTTAAACATCTCATGGAAATCTGTCTGATACAGAGTTTCACAAAGTGTGAGATACCAACTGTCCGATTCCTAATCCTGTTTACTTCTACTGTGGTCGAACACTGTAGTTTCCGATTTACTTCAACCATTGGCCAGATTTAGACTTTCAATTTCCCCAAAGTACTTGCATAGCTGCATGCAGACAACATTTAACATCAGAGAACTTTGGCTTTTATTTTGAACATATGAAGAAGAAAATGTAGAAACCTTCAACGGTAGGTATTAAAGTATTGTATCTGTCCTGAAACTCAGGTGTTGTATTAGCACTATTTCTAAAAGAAACGGCACTAAACAAATACAGTCACAGTGCTTTCAGTGCACATGTTCATATTTGGAGTATCATTCTTTCTTAGCATTCAAAGCTACCACTGTCATATTTCCAGTTGTTATAATGTATCTTTGTAGACTTTCTATGAAAGTAGTCTTTCCTCAGATCAGCACCCACCATGTGGTACTTAATCTGTTTGAGACTTTACGAGTTTGAATGTCCTTCTGGTTATTCTGTATCTGTCATCTCTTTGTACACCACTGCTGCTTCTCACACTTGACTGAGCTGGAGAGCTAAGTCATCCAGCGAGCTTTGTATATCATGAACATAGTCCATTGTCAGATTTAGTGTTTGAGTGCAATGACTTGCAAGTATGTCTTTTCATTATTTCCAGTTTCTCCCATCTATTATGAATTGCAGCACATCTTTTTAAATGTTAAAAAGGAGAACTTCACCGTTAAGATTTTAAATATTGGGTTTTATACTGTACATGAATAAGCACCCAACATTGTTTTGGTGCTACACTAATGAGTCACTGGTAATAAATAGAGCTAGTGCAAACAACCTGCTTCCTGTGCTCACGGAGCTTCTATCGCATTGTCTCTCTTGAAATCATTTCAGTGGTTCTTTGTTTTTGCTATTTTTCCTCATCTTTCCATGTACCGTGAACCTCCTTCACTGATAGTCTGCATTTAAGGAAATTCATTATAGTTGAAAGAATTGTATATGGTTTCAATTTTATTAAAATGTTTCTATGAATGTAATGCGGAAATACTGATCCAATATTAATTGTTAAGTGTCTTAATACATGCTAATGTTAGTCTTAATTTTTTCATCCCTCCACTATAAGGTGCTGCACAAGTGAACGATAAGCAACACGGTGGTCGTTGAACAACTGTTTGGACTGTGTGGAAATGTTCACAGGTACAACAACTTGGAGCCGATGTGCAGACCAATGTAAAGAGCCCATCAGCTGTGTTAAATGAAGGAAAAGCACCAGTGTGTAAATGATAGGCGCAGAGGGGGAAAACAGTTGTCCAACTTTTTCATATTATATTGAGTGTCCATCAGACTGAAGTGCCATTTCAGAAGTGTTTCCATATAGAAACAGTCTTCCTCTATGAAAGTTACATTGAATATATATGATGATATATTTGTGTGGCATGGGCATATTAACAAACAAAAATATGTTGTGCTCTCTGCAGCCAGAGAGGTCCTGGTCTGTGATGACATTGCTGCAGTTGAGGTTTGATATGACAATTAATTGAGAATATCAAAAATGCTGTGTGGCTTAAACCCTGAGCCTTCAACATTCCTGTAGCCTAGCTCAGCTGTTAACTGTTTATCCATGAATTAAACACATGCTGATCTGATTAAGGCCAAGGTAATCCTTCAAATTCAGTTTTCATAATGACCCTTCACAAGCCCGTACAGTAGCGTATGTGCTGTATTCTCCGGAGTCACTAAAGAGACACTTGGAAAAAGAAGCGGAGGTCTGGTGGGGCAGAGTGGATGATTATGACATCACACCTCTGCATGATATTATCCAGCAATGGGGACCTTGGTTCAAGGTCCTGCATCCGTACTCACCACCAGGGCACCCAAACACATTGTACCTTTAACTACTCCCTGATACAAGAACATCATTATGAGATCCTGTGGGAAGGCCTGGAACATGAGAGTGAGGTTCATGGAAACCCAACTGTGAAGACTCGGGAGGTCTATGCAGGGAAGCAAGGAGTAGCGGCGGCTGTAGAGTTGATGCCAGAGTTGCAGGTTTTTTTATGCACTCTGACACCTCAGCCCCACACATCAGTGTTGGTCCAGAGTGGGGGCGTAGCAAAGAACATGGGTCTAATGGTGAAAGCAGGGATTGAGGCTACGGACTGGGTGCCCACACAGCATTAAAAACGTGCACTACTCTCCATCTGAGAACATGTACAGAATTGCACACACATCGGAGGTCCAGTTAGTCCCCAGACACATGCTTAGCCGCACACATGGTAGAGAAAACACTGATCATGGGGATACTGAAAACATGCTAGGCTTATTTCCAAATATTTTGGACGGAAGGGTGAGCTGATGTGGGACTGATTCCGATGGCTCCCGTTGAGATAGTTGAAAAAAGGGACGATTCCAATTTATCGCCACCAGCATAAGATGATAAAAAGGCTGTTGAAAGCAGGTGTAATGGAGAGGGCGAGGTCCCCCTAGAATACGCCTATTAATCCGATCTCATTCAGGTTTGTTGGTAGCACCTGTGTCACTCCTTCCTCAGTTGTTTTTGGTGGCTCATGGAGTTTCCCATGTAGCCAGGGGGGAGGTAATGAAGGCTTTACAGCAAGGGTGGGCAAACTACGGCTACGCTGTAACGCTTTGTACCCTCGGGGCTGCGCTCCTGCAGCAGAACACGGCAGGTTAAAGAGCGCAGTCACGCTTTCTGCTGCAGGAGAAGCGCACACAAACAGCCTGAAAGAGCGCTGAGCAATAAATGAGCATTAAGAAACATCGATTCTGGTCTGTTGCCGTCATCGTGCTTCAGGAGGAAACTCAAGTCGGGAACGGACAAGCGTCACAGCGCTGCGTTCCTTGCTTTCTGCAGGCGTGTCAGCCGGCTGCGAGTCCAGCCGGCTGCGAGGCCGCCCTCCCCTCACAGGCAAGCTTACCGCTGGAAAGCTCACTGTAATGTACCGCATACCGCTGGAAAGTGCCGCATCTTAGTGTTTACAATCCTTTGGAATTCCGTCGTAAAGCGTTCATTTTCGAAGAGTTCTGGTAGTTTGAATTTGGCATGTCACTTTCTGTTGCGGAGACGGGGTTCATAGGCCTACTACAATAGTTTTAGAGTTGTAAAATTAACAGCTGCATCCAGAGTATTTTTCCTCGGCATAACTAACGCACATCAAACCCACAGGACTGCACCGCCCCGGACCAACAACACCGTTCCACTGAAACGGTTTCTTTACTTTTTAGTTATTGGCTTTTACTTGTAATTCATATTGGTTCACATAAACACTCTTCATCAGGGGCGTCGTTGGGCCTATTTTAGGGGGGCTACAGAATGTGTCTGTCTGTAGTTGTTAACAAGTGTTACCTGCTTACATTCAGGTTTACCTGTAAGTCCAGGTAGTTACAGAATGTGTCTGTCTGTAGTTGTTAACGAGTGTTACCTGCTTACATTCAGGTTTACCTGTAAGTCCAGATAGTTACAGAATGTGTCTGTCTGTAGTTGTTAACGAGGGTTACCTGCTTACATTCAGGTTTACCTGTAAGTCCAGGTAGTTACAGAATGTGTCTGTCTGTAGTTAACAAGTGTTACCTGCTTACATTCAGGTTTACCTGTAAGTCCAGGTAGTTACAGAATGTGTCTGTCTGTAGTTAACGAGTATTACCTGCTTACATTCAGGTTTACCTGTAAGTCCAGGTAGTTACAGAATGTGTCTGTCTGTAGTTGTTAACGAGTGTTACCTGCTTACATTCAGGTTTACCTGTAAGTCCAGGTAGTTACAGAATGTGTCTGTCTGTAGTTGGTAACGAGTGTTACCTGCTTACTTTCAGGTTTACCTGTAAGTCCAGGTAGTTACAGAATGTGGCTATCGGTAGTTGTTAATGAGTGTTACCTGCTTACTTTCAGGTTTACTTGAGGCAAATGAAAGGGAAGTTAGAAACGGTCTCCATTGAGCGAGTGTGAACAAGCGAATTCGAAATACAATAAATAACTATCGACATCTCTCTATTCTTTGCATTAATATAGATTATTATAATATATTTTTTCCATTGAATGGTATATTTGACACTGAACTTGTTCATCTTTATCTCAGTGATAGTGTCCAAATGAGAATAAAATATCACTATGACCCTGAAATTCTGTCTCTTGTGTTATCATATACTGAATGCAAGCAAAACTACAGAGCAAAATCACACTCTGATTGAACCAATCTATGAACTGTCAGAAACAATGGATATCAGGGGCCCCATGCAAAATTTGCTGTGTGCTACACATTTACCAGGGTAACACTCCCCTTGGGGCTTAGCCCCCCTTTCTGGGAATCCTACAAACGCCCCTGCTCTCCATACATCTGATACTGGCCCGGCCCGTCTCAAATTTTAAAAGTCAATGTGGCCCCTGAGCCAAAAAGTTTGCCCACCCCTGTTACATATGGTTCCTTTGGGCAACATTATCAGGAAACACTCCATAAACTCTCATTGTTATGCAGATGATACTCAATTACATCTATCGATCAAACCAGAGGAGACCAAACAGCTCGCTAAACTTCAAGTATGTCTTAAAGACATAAAAACATGGATGACCTGCAACTTCCTGATGTTAAACACAAACAAAACTGAAGTTATTTTACTGGGCCCTGAACACCTCAGAGATCAATTATCTGGTGATGTGGTTTCTGTAGATGGCATTGCCCTGGCATCCAACACCACTGTAAAGAATCTCGGCGTTATCTTTGATCGGGACTTTAACTCCCATGTGAAGCAAATCTCAAGAACTGCATTTTTTCATCTACGTAACATTTAAAAAATCAGGCACATAAAAAAAATGCAGAAAAGCTGGTTCACCCGTTTGTTACTTCTAGACTGGATTACTACAACTCCTTATTGTCAGGGTGCTCTAATAAGTCTCTTAAGACCCTCCAGTTGATCCAGAATGCTGCAGCTCGTGTACTCACAAAAATTAAGAAAAGAGATCACATTACTTCTGTATTAGCTGCTCTGCACTGGCTCCCTGTAAAATCAAGAATCACATTTAAAATTCTCCTCCTCACCTACAAAGCCTTGATTGGTGATGCACCATCATATCTTAAGGAGCTTGTAGTACCATATTGCCCCACTAGAGAGCTGCACTCACTAAATGACTACCTGTGGTTCCTAGAGTCTTCAAAATTAGGATGGGAGCCAGAGCCTTCAGTTATTAAGCTCCTCTTTTATGGAACCAGCTTCCACTTTCAGTCCGGGAGGCAGACACAGTCACTTCATTTAAGAGTAGACTTAAGACTTTCCTCTTTAATAGTGCTTATAGTTAGGGCTGGCTCAGGTTTGCCCTGGCCCAGCCCATAGATATGCTGCTATAGGCTTATAGGCTGCCGGGGGATGTCCTCTTCTCTCTCTACTTATGGATAAATCTCTCCATTGCACCTTACTAACTCTGCTTCCTCCCCAGAGTCTTTGTGATTTCACGTCTCATAGGGTCCATTGGACCTGGCTGTGTCTGATGCCTCCTGCCTGGTGAGCCGACCTCCTGGCATGAACCTGCTGATGCGCCATGGCCCCTGCTGATGCGCCCCACCCCCCCTCCTCTCTACCTCCTTCTGTTTCATGGATTGTGGAGGTCCATTCATACATTGTCATATTAATTTAATGTGTTTATGTAACTCTGTAATGCTGTTCATTCTGTACACATGGCATCTATTGCTTCTGTCCATCCGGGGAGAGGGATCCTCCTCTGTTGCTCTCCTGAAGGTTTCTTCGCTTTTTTCCCCGTGCAAGGTTATTTTTGGGGAGTTTTTCCTGATCCGATGTGAGGTCCTGGGACAGGGATATATGTTTATATTATATATAATATAAACATTATATATATGTTTATATTTATATATAATAATTATATATATAATGTTTATATTTATATATATATAATGTTTATATATAATGTTTATATATATATAATGTTTATATATATGTGTGTTTACATGTTTATATATGTTTATATTTATATATGTTTATATATATAATGTTTATTTATATAATGTTTATATATATGTTTATATATGATGTTGATATATATATAATATATAATGTTTATATGTATGTATAATATATGTTTATATGTATGTATAATATATAATGTTTGTATATCTGTTACTGCGGAAAATTTAAATGATCCGAGGAAATTTTGGAAAACTATAAAATCCCTCTCTGTGAGCAAGATCTCACAAGCTGCTTTTATTGTGAAGGATTCTGTCACTGTTCATGACAAATTGGAGATACTGAATTGTTTCAACAAACACTTCATATCTTCTGGCTCTCTGTTTGACTCTTGTTGTCCAAGGTCTGTGAAACCTTGTACTGGTGTTCCAAACTATACTGGTCAGCCTTTTAATGTTACCATTTTTCCTGTGCAGGAGGTTCATAAAGCCCTAATAAGTCTAGATCACAGGAAACCTCCAGGGCCTGACTGTATAGACCCTTACTTTTTGAAACTGGCTGCTGACTTTGTTGCAGAGCCACTTGCATATATTTTTAATCTGACAGTGAAAAATAATGAAATTCCATTGAAATGGAAATCTGCTTTTGTTCTCCCACTGTTTAAAGGTGGAGACCCAGCGATTTAAAATAACTATAGGCCAATATCAAATTTATCTGTACTTGCTAAAATCCTTGAAGCTCTTGTGAGCAAACAACTGAAGGAGTTCTTATACACTATGCCATTTTATCAACCTGTCAGTCAGGCTTCAGGAAAAAACATAGCACTACTACAGCTGCACTGAAAGTGGTAAATTACATTATTGTTGCTCTTGACAAGAAGCAACATTGTGCGTCACTGTTTATTGATCTGTCAAAGGCATTTGACACAGTTGACCATGATGTTTTAAGGCTGAGGCTCCTCAGCTCAGGGCTCTCTGAACAAGCAGTTGCTTGGTTCACGAGCTACCTGGAGAATAGGTCTCAGTGTATCAAGTATGAGGGTCTATCATCTGATATTGCAACCATCTGTAAAGGTGTGCCACAAGGCTCTGTATTAGGTCCACTTTTATTTACTGTGTATATAAATAATCTGGACCAAAATGTGGTGGAAGCAAACTGTCACTTTTATGCTGATGACACGGTGATATATTGCTGTGCAGGCAATTGACCTTTTGCACAAAGCTTTTAATGTTGTTCAAAATACCCTATTTCAACTTAAACTTGTTTTAAATACAGATAAGACAAAACTTATGCTGTTTTCAAAATGTCGGAGTCGGCCACAGAATATCCCTTCGGTGGTCACTCTTGAAGGAGGTGAAATAGAGGTGGTTGACTCTTATAAATATCTGGGCATTTTGATTGATGACTCCCTCACTTTTAAGCCACATGTGCACTAGCTGGTGAAAAAGTTGAGGTTAAAACTGGGTTTTTATTTTCAAAATAAGATGTGCTTTTCAACTAATGTAAAAAAGTGATTAGTTGCTGCTACTTTTTTACCTGTGTTGGACTATGGTGATCTTCTTTACATCCGTGCCTCTGCTAACTGCCTTCATATGGTGGACACGGCTTACCATGCTTCACTGCGGTTCATTACCAACTGCAAAGCTCTGACTCACCACTGTGAGTTATACTCACGGGTAGGATGGCCTGCTTTGGCAACCCGGAGGCGCTGTCATTGGTACACCTTCATTTATAAGGCAATCCTTGGTCTGCTGCCAAACTACCTGTGTGTCCTCATCAGGAAGAAAAGTGTGGGACAATACTCCTTGGGTTCTCAGGACTTCCTGATGCTCACTATCCCAAAAACCAGAACAGAAACGAGGAAAAACGCATTTGTGTACTCTGCACCCTCATCATGGAATATGTTGCAGAATGAGTTAAAACTCAAAGATCTGATATCACTTACTGGTTTTAAAATTTTTAAATGAAAGAAATGGAGGCAGGTTCCCAAAAATGTCAATGTTTCTTAAATTAATTTGGTTATGTCACTGTCTCTTAACTGTCTTGGCCAGGTCACCCTCGAAAAAGAGATTTTTAATCTCAATGGGACTCACCTGGTTAAATAAAGGTTTTAAAAAAATGTATATATGTTTATATATATATAATTATATATATGTTTATATAATACATAATATTTATATATATATATATATATGTGTTTATATTATATATGTATATATAATGTTTATAGTATAAATAAATATAATACTTTATATTATATTCAATGTTTATATTATATATATATATATAATTATATATACATAAAGTTTATATATTATATGTTTATATTATATATATATAATGTATATATATAATGTTTATATATATAATGTTTTTATATATATATAATGTTTACATATGTTTATGTATAATGTTTATATATATAATGTTTTTATATATATATATATAATTAGTTTATATTATATATATATATAATGTATATATATAATTTTTATATATAATGTTTATATATATGTATAATGTTTAAAAATATATATCTTTATATATTAATGTTTATATATTATGTTTATATATATGTTGATATATATGTTTATATATCATTTTTATATGTATAATGTTTATATATAATGTTATATATACATATATATATAGTTTATATATATATATATAATGTTTATATTATATGTATATATAATGTTTTGTTTATATTATATATATATTATATACTGTATATATATATATATAAAGTTTATATATATATATATATATTCACACAATCATGATACATAATAGATACGCTTATTAATCAAGAATCACACATTCATAACAACGGGGAATTGCATACTAGTTAGTTTTAATGTTGGAACAATGCTTTATAAATAATAAATCATGTGTTTACTCATTTACTCATACTTAACTAATGCTTCTTAGCGTGCAGTTATTATTAATGTTGGAACAAAATGGTACGAGTTAGTCAGTGGGGGTCCCTGGCTTTGTACCCGATTGCAGCAGAAAGGTCTTGGCCCTGATGGACCGCAGTCTCCTGTCACAGGGAAGGGACTTCAACAGTTTGTGATTTGTAAAATCCTTCTCAACTACGAAGCCTTAATTGGACGCACTATCACCCCTTAACCCTACTAGAGAGCTACGCTTACTAAATGCAGGGCTACTTGTGGTTCCTTAGAGTCTTAAAAAGTAGGATGGGAGCCTTCAGTTATCAAGCTCCTCGTCTATGGAACCAGCTCCCACTTTCACCACATTTAAGAGTAGACTTAAGACTTTCCTCTTTGATGCCGCAATAGGCCTAGTGCTGGGGGAAATCTTAGAATACACTGAGTTCCTTTCTCCTCATCTTCTTTTGTACGAATCGTGGTTATACCTGGACCCTGGTCTTGCCTGACACCTACTGCTACAATTATTTGTATTAGTTACTATTACTATTGCCAATACCATTACTGCTTTTATTTTCATCCACTGCTGCTGTTATTTTTGGTAGTTGTAACTTTTTCATCATGTCTACAACTTTGAATGTGTTGTAACAGTTATGTTGTTCATTCTGTACACATGACATCTGTTGCTCTCCTGAAGGTTTCTTCCCTTTTTCTCCCAGTCAAAGGTTTTTTTTGGGAAGTTTTTCCTGTTCCTCTGGGACAGAGTATATGTACATAGTGTAAAGCCATCTGGCAAAATTGTGAATTGTGATTTTGGGCTATACAAAATAAATGTAATTGATTGGAATTAAATAGAATTCATGACATGATCTACACTGCACTGTGTTTCTTACAGTGTTTCTTACAGTTTTAGGGTCACAGGCGCTGGAGCCAATCCCAGCTGACATTGGGCAAAGGCGGGTTAGACCCTGGACCAGTCGCCAGTCCACCTCAGGGCACATATAGAGACAGACAACCAGTCATACTCACATTCCGAACCAGGGGCCCTCTTGCTGTGAGGCGACAGTGCTAGCCACCGTGCAGCCCTGTGATACACATTTTACTATTTAAAAGAAATTGAAATAATGTGTTTCAAATGTATTTCAGGAACATTCCAATTGATCATGACAGTGACCTGTCTCTCATTTGTCTTGGAAGACTGGCATGCAGCATGCACAGCAGTGGCAGCAGCATTGATAGCAGTAATGCTGGAGCTGACAAAGAAGTCCACTGGATGTCTCTGGAGCTGCCTCAGTTTCTTCAAAGCATGTTCAGTTACCAACACTGTTGCATTCCCTTTGATTATATCAACCTGGAAAGTTTGATTAGCGTTGGCAATAGTTGTCAGTGTCCTTGACACAGAGTTTCTCAATCTCACTGATCCTCAAATTGTTGGAGCTCTGTGTATTTTTTTTCCCTTACTTAGTCCTTTTTCAGTTTCTTCTCCAATGGTTCCTTTTCATTCTGTGACAATCTTAACAAGGTGAGTGATCACCTTTAATCTTTTCTCGAGGTGGTTTCTCAACTCATGACTCATGCGCTTCATCTGATCAATCTCTTTCCGTTCAATTTGTGTGTCCTTCCACATCTTTCGCAAACAATCTCTATTTGAGATTTTGAAGTCTTTAAAATCATCTTGATCTGAAACTGACTCCAACGTTGTTGCACATTTGGGTTTCTGTTCATTTTTTTCTTCAGACTCGGTTACCATCAGCAGACCTTCTCTCTTGGTTTTCAAGTTTTTACCTTTAATTCCAAAATGATGTGTATTTTCCTCTAACTTCCACTGATGTTCCACTTTTTCAGTCTGGATTGCAACAACAAACTTAAGAACAGCCTTTTCACAGATGAATTCTAGAAGTGTATTCAAAAACTGTATCTCAACATCTTTCTCCTGAAGACATTCTTTTACAATCTCAGTTTGTACTTCCTTGTCAAACTTCACTGTCACCATTTGTTTCTTCTGTTTCTGTATACGGTCTAAATGAAGAATATCGCAATTTTTCTGGCCTGATCTATCCATATTCTTGGTGAAGTCATGTCTCCTTTGATTAAGCTGATTTATTTTGAGTTTTAGATCTCGCATGGAGTGCATGAACCTGGAGAGCTCAGGTTGAAGTTCAGGCCTTTTTCCTTCCATTTTGTCTTTTTCAGTGTCCAACCTAAGTCTGTCCATGTCAATACTACTCTTCATCTGACTGAGTTGTTCTTTCTCTCCACTGATGGCATTCATGGCAGCTTCAACCTCGTCTTTCTTGTTATGGAGATCCTTCCTCCAAAGTTCCAGTTCCGCTCTTTCAGCCAGTACACTGTTATTACTGGTTTCCAGTTCTTGTGCTTGTCTTTTGAACTCATCTTCTTTGAGTTCTTGTTCTTTTTGTTTGAAGGTAGTCATGTTCCTGTCGTTCTGAAGTTTGTCTCTTTCTGTCTGAAGTTGAAGGGTCACATCTTTAATGTTTCCTTTCTCTCTGTTTATCTCATCAAGCTGACTATCTGCAAGTTCTTTCTTCTTTTGTAACTCAGTCTTTGTGATTTCCAGTTTGAAGCTTTCCCCTTTCATATCTTGTATCTCTTGTTCTAATATGTCTCTTTGTTTCAGGATGTCAGACCTCATCATCTCCAAGTCCCGTTTCTCTGTATACATCATCTCAAGCTCTCTATCCAGATCATCTCTATCTTGCTTCAGCTCTGCCTTCAGTGTGTTAACATCTTGTTTGTCCAAATCAAACTTCTGCTTCCATTGATTTTCCATGTCTTTTCTCTGGATGTCCATGTCTGATAGTATACTTATCAGACTTTCCTTTTCTCTCTCTATCAGCTCAGTGTAACAAGCCATGTTTTCTTTCTGTATATATGGAGCTCTAAGCTTTTGTTCCAATACAGAGCACAGCATTACTACATCTTCATTGTTTTGTTGTAATCTGTCCATCTTCTTTTTCATGTCTTCAATCATCCTTTTAGTCAGTTCTTGAAGTGTTTCTCTCAGAGTTTCAATTGATTTCAATTCATTCACGAGTTGATCTTCTCTTATTTTCAGTTCGGACCTTTTTTCTTCCATTTTGTCTTTTTCAGTGTCCAACCTGTGTCTGTCCATGTCAATACTACTCTTCATCTGACTGAGTTGTTCTTTCTCTCCACTGATGGCATTCATGGCAGCTTCAACCTCGTCTTTCTTGTTATGGAAATCCTTCCTCCAAAGTTCCAGTTCCGCTCTTTCAGCCAGTACACTGTTATTACTGGTTTCCAGTTCTTGTGCTTGTCTTTTGAACTCATCTTCTTTGAGTTCTTGTTCTTTTTGTTTGAAGGTAATCATGTCCCTGTCGTTCTGAAGTTTGTCTCTTTCTGTCTGAAGTTGAAGGGTCACATCTTTAATGTTTCCTTTCTCTCTGTTTATCTCATCAAGCTGACTATCTGCAAGTTCTTTCTTCTTTTGTAACTCAGTCTTTGTGATTTCCAGTTTGAAGCTTTCCCCTTTCATATCTTGTATCTCTTGTTCTAATATGTCTCTTTGTTTCAGGATGTCAGACCTCATCAACTCAGAGTCCCGTTTCTCTGTAATCATCATCTCAATCTCTCTATCCAGATCATCTCTATCTTGCTTCAGCTCTGCCTTCAGTGTGTTAACATCTTGTTTGTCCAAATCAAACTTCTGCTTCCATTGATTTTCCATGTCTTTTCTCTGGATGTCCATGTCTGATAGTATACTTATCAGACTTTCCTTTTCTCTCTCTATCAGCTCAGTGTAACAAGCCATGTTTTCTTTCTGTATATATGGAGCTCTAAGCTTTTGATCCAATACAGAGCACAGCATTACTACATCTTCATTGTTTTGTTGTAATCTGTCCATCTTCTTTTTCATGTCTTCAATCATCCTTTTAGTCAGCTCTTGAAGTGTTTCTCTCAGAGTTTCAATTGATTTCATTTCATTCACGAGTTGATCTTCTCTTATTTTCAGTTCGGACCTTTTTTCTTCCATTTTGTCTTTTTCAGTGTCCAACCTGTGTCTGTCCATGTCAATACTACTCTTCATCTGACTGAGTTGTTCTTTCTCTCCACTGATGGCATTCATGGCAGCTTCAACCTCGTCTTTCTTGTTATGGAGATCCTTCCTCCAAAGGTCCAGTTCTGCTCTTTCAGCCAGTACACTGTTATTACTGGTTTCCAGTTCTTGTGCTTGTCTTTTGAACTCATCTTCTTTGAGTTCTTGTTCTTTTTGTTTGAAGGTAATCATGTTCCTGTCGTTCTGAAGTTTGTCTCTTTCTGTCTGAAGTTGAAGGGTCACATCTTTAATGTTTCCTTTCTCTCTGTTTATCTCATCAAGCTGACTATCTGCAAGTTCTTTCTTCTTTTGTAACTCAGTCTTTGTGATTTCCAGTTTGAAGCTTTCCCGTTTCATATCTTGTATCTCTTGTTCTAATACGTCTCTTTGTTTCAGGATGTCAGACCTCATCAACTCCAAGTCCCGTTTCTCTGTAATCATCGTCTCAATCTCACTATCCAGATCATCTCTATCTTGCTTCAGCTCTGCCTTCAGTGTGTTAACATCTTGTTTGTCCAAATCAAACTTCTGCTTCCATTGATTTTCCATGTCTTTTCTCTGGATGTCCATGTCTGATAGTATACTTATCAGACTTTCCTTTTCTCTCTCTATCAGCTCAGTGTAACAAGCCATGTTTTCTATCTGTATATATGGAGCTCCAAGCTTTTGTTCCAATACAGAGCACAGCATTACTACATCTTCATTGTTTTGTTGTAATCTGTCCATCTTCTTTTTCATGTCTTCAATCATCCTTTTAGTCAGCTCTTGAAGTGTTTCTCTCAGAGTTTCAATTGATTTCATTTCATTCACGAGTTGATCTTCTCTTATTTTCAGTTCGGACCTTTTTTCTTCCATTTTGTCTTTTTCAGTGTCCAACCTGTGTCTGTCCATGTCAATACTACTCTTCATCTGACTGAGTTGTTCTTTCTCTCCACTGATGGCATTCATGGCAGCTTCAACCTCGTCTTTCTTGTTATGGAGATCCTTCCTCCAAAGTTCCAGTTCCGCTCTTTCAGCCAGTACACTGTTATTACTGGTTTCCAGTTCTTGTGCTTGTCTTTTGAACTCATCTTCTTTGAGTTCTTGTTCTTTTTGTTTGAAGGTAATCATGTTCCTGTCGTTCTGAAGTTTGTCTCTTTCTGTCTGAAGTTGAAGGGTCACATCTTTAATGTTTCCTTTCTCTCTGTTTATCTCATCAAGCTGACTATCTGCAAGTTCTTTCTTCTTTTGTAACTCAGTCTTTGTGATTTCCAGTTTGAAGCTTTCCCGTTTCATATCTTGTATCTCTTGTTCTAATACGTCTCTTTGTTTCAGGATGTCAGACATTATCAACTCCAAGTCCCGTTTCTCTGTAATCATCGTCTCAATCTCTCTATCCAGATCATCTCTATCTTGCTTCAGCTCTGCCTTCAGTGTGTTAACATCTTGTTTGTCCAAATCAAACTTCTGCTTCCATTGATTTTCCATGTCTTTTCTCTGGATGTCCATGTCTGATAGTATACTTATCAGACTTTCCTTTTCTCTCTCTATCAGCTCAGTGTAACAAGCCATGTTTTCTTTCTGTATATATGGAGCTCTAAGCTTTTGTTCCAATACAGAGCACAGCATTACTACATCTTCATTGTTTTGTTGTAATCTGTCCATCTTCTTTTTCATGTCTTCAATCATCCTTTTAGTCAGCTCTTGAAGTGTTTCTCTCAGAGTTTCAATTGATTTCATTTCATTCACAAGTTGATCTTCTCTTATTTTCAGTTCGGACCTTTTTTCTTCCATTTTGTCTTTTTCAGTGTCCAACCTGTGTCTGTCCATGTCAATACTACTCTTCATCTGACTGAGTTGTTCTTTCTCTCCACTGATGGCATTCATGGCAGCTTCAACCTCGTCTTTCTTGTTATGGAGATCCTTCCTCCAAAGGTCCAGTTCTGCTCTTTCAGCCAGTACACTGTTATTACTGGTTTCCAGTTCTTGTGCTTGTCTTTTGAACTCATCTTCTTTGAGTTCTTGTTCTTTTTGTTTGAAGGTAATCATGTTCCTGTCGTTCTGAAGTTTGTCTCTTTCTGTCTGAAGTTGAAGGGTCACATCTTTAATGTTTCCTTTCTCTCTGTTTATCTCATCAAGCTGACTATCTGCAAGTTCTTTCTTCTTTTGTAACTCAGTCTTTGTGATTTCCAGTTTGAAGCTTGCCCCTTTCATATCTTGTATCTCTTGTTCTAATATGTCTCTTTGTTTCAGGATGTCAGACCTCATCAACTCCAAGTCCCGTTTCTCTGTAATCATCATCTCAATCTCTCTATCCAGATCATCTCTATCTTGCTTCAGCTCTGCCTTCAGTGTGTTAACATCTTGTTTGTCCAAATCAAACTTCTGCTTCCATTGATTTTCCATGTCTTTTCTCTGGATGTCCATGTCTGATAGTATACTTATCAGACTTTCCTTTTCTCTCTCTATCAGCTCAGTGTAACAAGCCATGTTTTCTTTCTGTATATATGGAGCTCTAAGCTTTTGATCCAATACAGAGCACAGCATTACTACATCTTCATTGTTTTGTTGTAATCTGTCCATCTTCTTTTTCATGTCTTCAATCATCCTTTTAGTCAGCTCTTGAAGTGTTTCTCTCAGAGTTTCAATTGATTTCATTTCATTCACGAGTTGATCTTCTCTTATTTTCAGTTCGGACCTTTTTTCTTCCATTTTGTCTTTTTCAGTGTCCAACCTGTGTCTGTCCATGTCAATACTACTCTTCATCTGACTGAGTTGTTCTTTCTCTCCACTGATGGCATTCATGGCAGCTTCAACCTCGTCTTTCTTGTTATGGAGATCCTTCCTCCAAAGGTCCAGTTCTGCTCTTTCAGCCAGTACACTGTTATTACTGGTTTCCAGTTCTTGTGCTTGTCTTTTGAACTCATCTTCTTTGAGTTCTTGTTCTTTTTGTTTGAAGGTAATCATGTTCCTGTCGTTCTGAAGTTTGTCTCTTTCTGTCTGAAGTTGAAGGGTCACATCTTTAATGTTTCCTTTCTCTCTGTTTATCTCATCAAGCTGACTATCTGCAAGTTCTTTCTTCTTTTGTAACTCAGTCTTTGTGATTTCCAGTTTGAAGCTTTCCCGTTTCATATCTTGTATCTCTTGTTCTAATACGTCTCTTTGTTTCAGGATGTCAGACCTCATCAACTCCAAGTCCCGTTTCTCTGTAATCATCGTCTCAATCTCACTATCCAGATCATCTCTATCTTGCTTCAGCTCTGCCTTCAGTGTGTTAACATCTTGTTTGTCCAAATCAAACTTCTGCTTCCATTGATTTTCCATGTCTTTTCTCTGGATGTCCATGTCTGATAGTATACTTATCAGACTTTCCTTTTCTCTCTCTATCAGCTCAGTGTAACAAGCCATGTTTTCTATCTGTATATATGGAGCTCCAAGCTTTTGTTCCAATACAGAGCACAGCATTACTACATCTTCATTGTTTTGTTGTAATCTGTCCATCTTCTTTTTCATGTCTTCAATCATCCTTTTAGTCAGCTCTTGAAGTGTTTCTCTCAGAGTTTCAATTGATTTCATTTCATTCACGAGTTGATCTTCTCTTATTTTCAGTTCGGACCTTTTTTCTTCCATTTTGTCTTTTTCAGTGTCCAACCTGTGTCTGTCCATGTCAATACTACTCTTCATCTGACTGAGTTGTTCTTTCTCTCCACTGATGGCATTCATGGCAGCTTCAACCTCGTCTTTCTTGTTATGGAGATCCTTCCTCCAAAGTTCCAGTTCCGCTCTTTCAGCCAGTACACTGTTATTACTGGTTTCCAGTTCTTGTGCTTGTCTTTTGAACTCATCTTCTTTGAGTTCTTGTTCTTTTTGTTTGAAGGTAATCATGTTCCTGTCGTTCTGAAGTTTGTCTCTTTCTGTCTGAAGTTGAAGGGTCACATCTTTAATGTTTCCTTTCTCTCTGTTTATCTCATCAAGCTGACTATCTGCAAGTTCTTTCTTCTTTTGTAACTCAGTCTTTGTGATTTCCAGTTTGAAGCTTTCCCGTTTCATATCTTGTATCTCTTGTTCTAATACGTCTCTTTGTTTCAGGATGTCAGACATTATCAACTCCAAGTCCCGTTTCTCTGTAATCATCGTCTCAATCTCTCTATCCAGATCATCTCTATCTTGCTTCAGCTCTGCCTTCAGTGTGTTAACATCTTGTTTGTCCAAATCAAACTTCTGCTTCCATTGATTTTCCATGTCTTTTCTCTGGATGTCCATGTCTGATAGTATACTTATCAGACTTTCCTTTTCTCTCTCTATCAGCTCAGTGTAACAAGCCATGTTTTCTTTCTGTATATATGGAGCTCTAAGCTTTTGTTCCAATACAGAGCACAGCATTACTACATCTTCATTGTTTTGTTGTAATCTGTCCATCTTCTTTTTCATGTCTTCAATCATCCTTTTAGTCAGCTCTTGAAGTGTTTCTCTCAGAGTTTCAATTGATTTCATTTCATTCACAAGTTGATCTTCTCGTATTTTCAGTTCGGACCTTTTTTCTTCCATTTTGTCTTTTTCAGTGTCCAACCTGTGTCTGTCCATGTCAATACTACTCTTCATCTGACTGAGTTGTTCTTTCTCTCCACTGATGGCATTCATGGCAGCTTCAACCTCGTCTTTCTTGTTATGGAGATCCTTCCTCCAAAGGTCCAGTTCTGCTCTTTCAGCCAGTACACTGTTATTACTGGTTTCCAGTTCTTGTGCTTGTCTTTTGAACTCATCTTCTTTGAGTTCTTGTTCTTTTTGTTTGAAGGTAATCATGTTCCTGTCGTTCTGAAGTTTGTCTCTTTCTGTCTGAAGTTGAAGGGTCACATCTTTAATGTTTCCTTTCTCTCTGTTTATCTCATCAAGCTGACTATCTGCAAGTTCTTTCTTCTTTTGTAACTCAGTCTTTGTGATTTCCAGTTTGAAGCTTTCCCGTTTCATATCTTGTATCTCTTGTTCTAATACGTCTCTTTGTTTCAGGATGTCAGACATTATCAACTCCAAGTCCCGTTTCTCTGTAATCATCGTCTCAATCTCTCTATCCAGATCATCTCTATCTTGCTTCAGCTCTGCCTTCAGTGTGTTAACATCTTGTTTGTCCAAATCAAACTTCTGCTTCCATTGATTTTCCATGTCTTTTCTCTGGATGTCCATGTCTGATAGTATACTTATCAGACTTTCCTTTTCTCTCTCTATCAGCTCAGTGTAACAAGCCATGTTTTCTTTCTGTATATATGGAGCTCTAAGCTTTTGATCCAATACAGAGCACAGCATTACTACATCTTCATTGTTTAGTTGTAATCTGTCCATCTTCTTTTTCATGTCTTCAATCATCCTTTTAGTCAGCTCTTGAAGTGTTTCTCTCAGAGTTTCAATTGATTTCATTTCATTCACGAGTTGATCTTCTCTTATTTTCAGTTCGGACCTTTTTTCTTCCATTTTGTCTTTTTCAGTGTCCAACCTGTGTCTGTCCATGTCAATACTACTCTTCATCTGACTGAGTTGTTCTTTCTCTCCACTGATGGCATTCATGGCAGCTTCAACCTCGTCTTTCTTGTTATGGAGATCCTTCCTCCAAAGTTCCAGTTCCGCTCTTTCAGCCAGTACACTGTTATTACTGGTTTCCAGTTCTTGTGCTTGTCTTTCGAACTCATCTTCTTTGAGTTCTTGTTCTTTTTGTTTGAAGGTAATCATGTTCCTGTCGTTCTGAAGTTTGTCTCTTTCTGTCTGAAGTTGAAGGGTCACATCTTTAATGTTTCCTTTCTCTCTGTTTATCTCATCAAGCTGACTATCTGCAAGTTCTTTCTTCTTTTGTAACTCAGTCTTTGTGATTTCCAGTTTGAAGCTTTCCCGTTTCATATCTTGTATCTCTTGTTCTAATATGTCTCTTTGTTTCAGGATGTCAGACCTCATCAACTCCAAGTCCCGTTTCTCTGTAATCATCATCTCAATCTCTCTATCCAGATCATCTCTATCTTGCTTCAGCTCTGCCTTCAGTGTGTTAACATCTTGTTTGTCCAAATCAAACTTCTGCTTCCTTTGGTTTTCCATGTCTTTTCTCTGGATGTCCATGTCTGATAGTATACTTATCAGACTTTCCTTTTCTCTCTCTATCAGCTCAGTGTAACAAGCCATGTTTTCTTTCTGTATATATGAAGCTCTAAGCTTTTGTTCCAATACAGAGCACAGCATTACTACATCTTCATTGTTTTGTTGTAATCTGTCCATCTTCTTTTTCATGTCTTCAATCATCCTTTTAGTCAGCTCTTGAAGTGTTTCTCTCAGAGTTTCAATTGATTTCATTTCATTCACGAGTTGATCTTCTCTTATTTTCAGTTCGGACCTTTTTTCTTCCATTTTGTCTTTTTCAGTGTCCAACCTGTGTCTGTCCATGTCAATACTACTCTTCATCTGACTGAGTTGTTCTTTCTCTCCACTGATGGCATTCATGGCAGCTTCAACCTCGTCTTTCTTGTTATGGAGATCCTTCCTCCAAAGGTCCAGTTCCGCTCTTTCAGCCAGTACACTGTTATTACTGGTTTCCAGTTCTTGTGCTTGTCTTTTGAACTCATCTTCTTTGAGTTCTTGTTCTTTTTGTTTGAAGGTAATCATGTTCCTGTCGTTCTGAAGTTTGTCTCTTTCTGTCTGAAGTTGAAGGGTCACATCTTTAATGTTTCCTTTCTCTCTGTTTATCTCATCAAGCTGACTATCTGCAAGTTCTTTCTTCTTTTGTAACTCAGTCTTTGTGATTTCCAGTTTGAAGCTTTCCCGTTTCATATCTTGTATCTCTTGTTCTAATACGTCTCTTTGTTTCAGGATGTCAGACCTCATCAACTCCAAGTCCCGTTTCTCTGTAATCATCGTCTCAATCTCACTATCCAGATCATCTCTATCTTGCTTCAGCTCTGCCTTCAGTGTGTTAACATCTTGTTTGTCCAAATCAAACTTCTGCTTCCATTGATTTTCCATGTCTTTTCTCTGGATGTCCATGTCTGATAGTATACTTATCAGACTTTCCTTTTCTCTCTCTATCAGCTCAGTGTAACAAGCCATGTTTTCTTTCTGTATATATGGAGCTCTAAGCTTTTGTTCCAATACAGAGCACAGCATTACTACATCTTCATTGTTTTGTTGTAATCTGTCCATCTTCTTTTTCATGTCTTCAATCATCCTTTTAGTCAGCTCTTGAAGTGTTTCTCTCAGAGTTTCAATTGATTTCATTTCATTCACGAGTTGATCTTCTCTTATTTTCAGTTCGGACCTTTTTTCTTCCATTTTGTCTTTTTCAGTGTCCAACCTGTGTCTGTCCATGTCAATACTACTCTTCATCTGACTGAGTTGTTCTTTCTCTCCACTGATGGCATTCATGGCAGCTTCAACCTCGTCTTTCTTGTTATGGAGATCCTTCCTCCAAAGTTCCAGTTCCGCTCTTTCAGCCAGTACACTGTTATTACTGGTTTCCAGTTCTTGTGCTTGTCTTTTGAACTCATCTTCTTTGAGTTCTTGTTCTTTTTGTTTGAAGGTAATCATGTTCCTGTCGTTCTGAAGTTTGTCTCTTTCTGTCTGAAGTTGAAGGGTCACATCTTTAATGTTTCCTTTCTCTCTGTTTATCTCATCAAGCTGACTATCTGCAAGTTCTTTCTTCTTTTGTAACTCAGTCTTTGTGATTTCCAGTTTGAAGCTTGCCCGTTTCATATCTTGTATCTCTTGTTCTAATACGTCTCTTTGTTTCAGGATGTCAGACATTATCAACTCCAAGTCCCGTTTCTCTGTAATCATCGTCTCAATCTCTCTATCCAGATCATCTCTATCTTGCTTCAGCTCTGCCTTCAGTGTGTTAACATCTTGTTTGTCCAAATCAAACTTCTGCTTCCATTGATTTTCCATGTCTTTTCTCTGGATGTCCATGTCTGCTAGTATACTTATCAGACTTTCCTTTTCTCTCTCTATCAGCTCAGTGTAACAAGCCATGTTTTCTTTCTGTATATATGGAGCTCTAAGCTTTTGTTCCAATACAGAGCACAGCATTACTACATCTTCATTGTTTTGTTGTAATCTGTCCATCTTCTTTTTCATGTCTTCAATCATCCTTTTAGTCAGCTCTTGAAGTGTTTCTCTCAGAGTTTCAATTGATTTCATTTCATTCACAAGTTGATCTTCTCTTATTTTCAGTTCGGACCTTTTTTCTTCCATTTTGTCTTTTTCAGTGTCCAACCTGTGTCTGTCCATGTCAATACTACTCTTCATCTGACTGAGTTGTTCTTTCTCTCCACTGATGGCATTCATGGCAGCTTCAACCTCGTCTTTCTTGTTATGGAGATCCTTCCTCCAAAGGTCCAGTTCTGCTCTTTCAGCCAGTACACTGTTATTACTGGTTTCCAGTTCTTGTGCTTGTCTTTTGAACTCATCTTCTTTGAGTTCTTGTTCTTTTTGTTTGAAGGTAATCATGTTCCTGTCGTTCTGAAGTTTGTCTCTTTCTGTCTGAAGTTGAAGGGTCACATCTTTAATGTTTCCTTTCTCTCTGTTTATCTCATCAAGCTGACTATCTGCAAGTTCTTTCTTCTTTTGTAACTCAGTCTTTGTGATTTCCAGTTTGAAGCTTGCCCCTTTCATATCTTGTATCTCTTGTTCTAATATGTCTCTTTGTTTCAGGATGTCAGACCTCATCAACTCCAAGTCCCGTTTCTCTGTAATCATCATCTCAATCTCTCTATCCAGATCATCTCTATCTTGCTTCAGCTCTGCCTTCAGTGTGTTAACATCTTGTTTGTCCAAATCAAACTTCTGCTTCCATTGATTTTCCATGTCTTTTCTCTGGATGTCCATGTCTGATAGTATACTTATCAGACTTTCCTTTTCTCTCTCTATCAGCTCAGTGTAACAAGCCATGTTTTCTTTCTGTATATATGGAGCTCTAAGCTTTTGTTCCAATACAGAGCACAGCATTACTACATCTTCATTGTTTTGTTGTAATCTGTCCATCTTCTTTTTCATGTCTTCAATCATCCTTTTAGTCAGCTCTTGAAGTGTTTCTCTCAGAGTTTCAATTGATTTCATTTCATTCACGAGTTGATCTTCTCTTATTTTCAGTTCGGACCTTTTTTCTTCCATTTTGTCTTTTTCAGTGTCCAAACGGTGTCTGTCCATGTCAATACTACTCTTCATCTGACTGAGTTGTTCTTTCTCTCCACTGATGGCATTCATGGCAGCTTCAACCTCGTCTTTCTTGTTATGGAGATCCTTCCTCCAAAGTTCCAGTTCCGCTCTTTCAGCCAGTACACTGTTATTACTGGTTTCCAGTTCTTGTGCTTGTCTTTCGAACTCATCTTCTTTGAGTTCTTGTTCTTTTTGTTTGAAGGTAATCATGTTCCTGTCGTTCTGAAGTTTGTCTCTTTCTGTCTGAAGTTGAAGGGTCACATCTTTAATGTTTCCTTTCTCTCTGTTTATCTCATCAAGCTGACTATCTGCAAGTTCTTTCTTCTTTTGTAACTCAGTCTTTGTGATTTCCAGTTTGAAGCTTTCCCGTTTCATATCTTGTATCTCTTGTTCTAATATGTCTCTTTGTTTCAGGATGTCAGACCTCATCAACTCCAAGTCCCGTTTCTCTGTAATCATCATCTCAATCTCTCTATCCAGATCATCTCTATCTTGCTTCAGCTCTGCCTTCAGTGTGTTAACATCTTGTTTGTCCAAATCAAACTTCTGCTTCCTTTGGTTTTCCATGTCTTTTCTCTGGATATCCATGTCTGATAGTATACTTATCAGACTTTCCTTTTCTCTCTCTATCAGCTCAGTGTAACAAGCCATGTTTTCTTTCTGTATATATGGAGCTCTAAGCTTTTGTTCCAATACAGAGCACAGCATTACTACATCTTCATTGTTTTGTTGTAATCTGTCCATCTTCTTTTTCATGTCTTCAATCATCCTTTTAGTCAGCTCTTGAAGTGTTTCTCTCAGAGTTTCAATTGATTTCATTTCATTCACGAGTTGATCTTCTCTTATTTTCAGTTCGGACCTTTTTTCTTCCATTTTGTCTTTTTCAGTGTCCAACCTGTGTCTGTCCATGTCAATACTACTCTTCATCTGACTGAGTTGTTCTTTCTCTCCACTGATGGCATTCATGGCAGCTTCAACCTCGTCTTTCTTGTTATGGAGATCCTTCCTCCAAAGTTCCAGTTCCGCTCTTTCAGCCAGTACACTGTTATTACTGGTTTCCAGTTCTTGTGCTTGTCTTTTGAACTCATCTTCTTTGAGTTCTTGTTCTTTTTGTTTGAAGGTAATCATGTTCCTGTCGTTCTGAAGTTTGTCTCTTTCTGTCTGAAGTTGAAGGGTCACATCTTTAATGTTTCCTTTCTCTCTGTTTATCTCATCAAGCTGACTATCTGCAAGTTCTTTCTTCTTTTGTAACTCAGTCTTTGTGATTTCCAGTTTGAAGCTTTCCCGTTTCATATCTTGTATCTCTTGTTCTAATACGTCTCTTTGTTTCAGGATGTCAGACCTCATCAACTCCAAGTCCCGTTTCTCTGTAATCATCGTCTCAATCTCTCTATCCAGATCATCTCTATCTTGCTTCAGCTCTGCCTTCAGTGTGTTAACATCTTGTTTGTCCAAATCAAACTTCTGCTTCCTTTGGTTTTCCATGTCTTTTCTCTGGATGTCCATGTCTGATAGTATACTTATCAGACTTTCCTTTTCTCTCTCTATCAGCTCAGTGTAACAAGCCATGTTTTCTTTCTGTATATATGGAGCTCTAAGCTTTTGTTCCAATACAGAGCACAGCATTACTACATCTTCATTGTTTTGTTGTAATCTGTCCATCTTTTTTTTCATGTCTTCAATCATCCTTTTAGTCAGCTCTTGAAGTGTTTCTCTCAGAGTTTCAATTGATTTCATTTCATTCACGAGTTGATCTTCTCTTATTTTCAGTTCGGACCTTTTTTCTTCCATTTTGTCTTTTTCAGTGTCCAACCTGTGTCTGTCCATGTCAATACTACTCTTCATCTGACTGAGTTGTTCTTTCTCTCCACTGATGGCATTCATGGCAGCTTCAACCTCGTCTTTCTTGTTATGGAGATCCTTCCTCCAAAGTTCCAGTTCCGCTCTTTCAGCCAGTACACTGTTATTACTGGTTTCCAGTTCTTGTGCTTGTCTTTTGAACTCATCTTCTTTGAGTTCTTGTTCTTTTTGTTTGAAGGTAATCATGTTCCTGTCGTTCTGAAGTTTGTCTCTTTCTGTCTGAAGTTGAAGGGTCACATCTTTAATGTTTCCTTTCTCTCTGTTTATCTCATCAAGCTGACTATCTGCAAGTTCTTTCTTCTTTTGTAACTCAGTCTTTGTGATTTCCAGTTTGAAGCTTTCCCGTTTCATATCTTGCATCTCTTGTTCTAATACGTCTCTTTGTTTCAGGATGTCAGACCTCATCAACTCCAAGTCCCGTTTCTCTGTAATCATCATCAAAATCTCTCCATCCAGATCATCTCTATCTTGCTTCAGCTCTGCCTTCAGTGTGTTAACATCTTGTTTGTCCAAATCAAACTTCTGATTCCATTGATTTTCCATGTCTTTTCTCTGGATGTCCATGTCTGATAGTATACTTATCAGACATTCCTTTTCTCTCTCTATCAGCTCAGTGTAACAAGCCACGTTTTCTTTCTGTATATATGGAGCTCTAAGCTTTTGTTCCAATACAGAGCACAGCATTACTACATCTTCATTGTTTTGTTGTAATCTGTCCATCTTCTTTTTCATGTCTTCAATCATCCTTTTAGTCAGCTCTTGAAGTGTTTCTCTCAGAGTTTCAATTGATTTCATTTCATTCACGAGTTGATCTTCTCTTATTTTCAGTTCGGACCTTTTTTCTTCCATTTTGTCTTTTTCAGTGTCCAACCTGTGTCTGTCCATGTCAATACTACTCTTCATCTGACTGAGTTGTTCTTTCTCTCCACTGATGGCATTCATGGCAGCTTCAACCTCGTCTTTCTTGTTATGGAGATCCTTCCTCCAAAGTTCCAGTTCCGCTCTTTCAGCCAGTACACTGTTATTACTGGTTTCCAGTTCTTGTGCTTGTCTTTCGAACTCATCTTCTTTGAGTTCTTGTTCTTTTTGTTTGAAGGTAATCATGTTCCTGTCGTTCTGAAGTTTGTCTCTTTCTGTCTGAAGTTGAAGGGTCACATCTTTAATGTTTCCTTTCTCTCTGTTTATCTCATCAAGCTGACTATCTGCAAGTTCTTTCTTCTTTTGTAACTCAGTCTTTGTGATTTCCAGTTTGAAGCTTGCCCCTTTCATATCTTGTATCTCTTGTTCTAATATGTCTCTTTGTTTCAGGATGTCAGACCTCATCAACTCCAAGTCCCGTTTCTCTGTAATCATCATCTCAATCTCTCTATCCAGATCATCTCTATCTTGCTTCAGCTCTGCCTTCAGTGTGTTAACATCTTGTTTGTCCAAATCAAACTTCTGCTTCCTTTGGTTTTCCATGTCTTTTCTCTGGATGTCCATGTCTGATAGTATACTTATCAGACTTTCCTTTTCTCTCTCTATCAGCTCAGTGTAACAAGCCATGTTTTCTTTCTGTATATATGGAGCTCTAAGCTTTTGTTCCAATACAGAGCACAGCATTACTACATCTTCATTGTTTTGTTGTAATCTGTCCATCTTCTTTTTCATGTCTTCAATCATCCTTTTAGTCAGTTCTTGAAGTGTTTCTCTCAGAGTTTCAATTGATTTCATTTCATTCACGAGTTGATCTTCTCTTATTTTCAGTTCGGACCTTTTTTCTTCCATTTTGTCTTTTTCAGTGTCCAACCTGTGTCTGTCCATGTCAATACTACTCTTCATCTGACTGAGTTGTTCTTTCTCTCCACTGATGGCATTCATGGCAGCTTCAACCTCGTCTTTCTTGTTATGGAGATCCTTCCTCCAAAGTTCCAGTTCCGCTATTTCAGCCAGTACACTGTTATTACTGGTTTCCAGTTCTTGTGCTTGTCTTTTGAACTCATCTTCTTTGAGTTCTTGTTCTTTTTGTTTGAAGGTAATCATGTTCCTGTCGTTCTGAAGTTTGTCTCTTTCTGTCTGAAGTTGAAGGGTCACATCTTTAATGTTTCCTTTCTCTCTGTTTATCTCATCAAGCTGACTATCTGCAAGTTCTTTCTTCTTTTGTAACTCAGTCTTTGTGATTTCCAGTTTGAAGCTTTCCCGTTTCATATCTTGCATCTCTTGTTCTAATATGTCTCTTTGTTTCAGGATGTCAGACCTCATCAACTCCAAGTCCCGTTTCTCTGTAATCATCATCAAAATCTCTCCATCCAGATCATCTCTATCTTGCTTCAGCTCTGCCTTCAGTGTGTTAACATCTTGTTTGTCCAAATCAAACTTCTGATTCCATTGATTTTCCATGTCTTTTCTCTGGATGTCCATGTCTGATAGTATACTTATCAGACATTCCTTTTCTCTCTCTATCAGCTCAGTGTAACAAGCCACGTTTTCTTTCTGTATATATGGAGCTCTAAGCTTTTGTTCCAATACAGAGCACAGCATTACTACATCTTCATTGTTTTGTTGTAATCTGTCCATCTTCTTTTTCATGTCTTCAATCATCCTTTTAGTCAGCTCTTGAAGTGTTTCTCTCAGAGTTTCAATTGATTTCATTTCATTCACGAGTTGATCTTCTCTTATTTTCAGTTCGGACCTTTTTTCTTCCATTTTGTCTTTTTCAGTGTCCAACCTGTGTCTGTCCATGTCAATACTACTCTTCATCTGACTGAGTTGTTCTTTCTCTCCACTGATGGCATTCATGGCAGCTTCAACCTCGTCTTTCTTGTTATGGAGATCCTTCCTCCAAAGTTCCAGTTCCGCTCTTTCAGCCAGTACACTGTTATTACTGGTTTCCAGTTCTTGTGCTTGTCTTTTGAACTCATCTTCTTTGAGTTCTTGTTCTTTTTGTTTGAAGGTAATCATGTTCCTGTCGTTCTGAAGTTTGTCTCTTTCTGTCTGAAGTTGAAGGGTCACATCTTTAATGTTTCCTTTCTCTCTGTTTATCTCATCAAGCTGACTATCTGCAAGTTCTTTCTTCTTTTGTAACTCAGTCTTTGTGATTTCCAGTTTGAAGCTTTCCCGTTTCATATCTTGTATCTCTTGTTCTAATACGTCTCTTTGTTTCAGGATGTCAGACCTCATCAACTCCAAGTCCCGTTTCTCTGTAATCATCGTCTCAATCTCTCTATCCAGATCATCTCTATCTTGCTTCAGCTCTGCCTTCAGTGTGTTAACATCTTGTTTGTCCAAATCAAACTTCTGCTTCCATTGATTTTCCATGTCTTTTCTCTGGATGTCCATGTCTGATAGTATACTTATCAGACTTTCCTTTTCTCTCTCTATCAGCTCAGTGTAACAAGCCATGTTTTCTTTCTGTATATATGGAGCTCTAAGCTTTTGTTCCAATACAGAGCACAGCATTACTACATCTTCATTGTTTTGTTGTAATCTGTCCATCTTCTTTTTCATGTCTTCAATCATCCTTTTAGTCAGCTCTTGAAGTGTTTCTCTCAGAGTTTCAATTGATTTCATTTCATTCACGAGTTGATCTTCTCTTATTTTCAGTTCGGACCTTTTTTCTTCCATTTTGTCTTTTTCAGTGTCCAACCTGTGTCTGTCCATGTCAATACTACTCTTCATCTGACTGAGTTGTTCTTTCTCTCCACTGATGGCATTCATGGCAGCTTCAACCTCGTCTTTCTTGTTATGGAGATCCTTCCTCCAAAGTTCCAGTTCCGCTCTTTCAGCCAGTACACTGTTATTACTGGTTTCCAGTTCTTGTGCTTGTCTTTTGAACTCATCTTCTTTGAGTTCTTGTTCTTTTTGTTTGAAGGTAATCATGTTCCTGTCGTTCTGAAGTTTGTCTCTTTCTGTCTGAAGTTGAGGGGTCACATCTTTAATGTTTCCTTTCTCTCTGTTTATCTCATCAAGCTGACTAACTGCAAGTTCTTTCTTCTTTTGTAACTCAGTCTTTGTGATTTCCAGTTTGAAGCTTTCCCGTTTCATATCTTGTATCTCTTGTTCTAATATGTCTCTTTGTTTCAGGATGTCAGACCTCATCAACTCCAAGTCCCGTTTCTCTGTAATCATCATCTCAATCTCTCTATCCAGATCATCTCTATCTTGCTTCAGCTCTGCCTTCAGTGTGTTAACATCTTGTTTGTCCAAATCAAACTTCTGCTTCCTTTGGTTTTCCATGTCTTTTCTCTGGATGTCCATGTCTGATAGTATACTTATCAGACTTTCCTTTTCTCTCTCTATCAGCTCAGTGTAACAAGCCATGTTTTCTTTCTGTATATATGGAGCTCTAAGCTTTTGTTCCAATACAGAGCACAGCATTACTACATCTTCATTGTTTTGTTGTAATCTGTCCATCTTCTTTTTCATGTCTTCAATCATCCTTTTAGTCAGCTCTTGAAGTGTTTCTCTCAGAGTTTCAATTGATTTCATTTCATTCACGAGTTGATCTTCTCTTATTTTCAGTTCGGACCTTTTTTCTTCCATTTTGTCTTTTTCAGTGTCCAACCTGTGTCTGTCCATGTCAATACTACTCTTCATCTGACTGAGTTGTTCTTTCTCTCCACTGATGGCATTCATGGCAGCTTCAACCTCGTCTTTCTTGTTATGGAGATCCTTCCTCCAAAGTTCCAGTTCCGCTCTTTCAGCCAGTACACTGTTATTACTGGTTTCCAGTTCTTGTGCTTGTCTTTTGAACTCATCTTCTTTGAGTTCTTGTTCTTTTTGTTTGAAGGTAATCATGTTCCTGTCGTTCTGAAGTTTGTCTCTTTCTGTCTGAAGTTGAAGGGTCACATCTTTAATGTTTCCTTTCTCTCTGTTTATCTCATCAAGCTGACTATCTGCAAGTTCTTTCTTCTTTTGTAACTCAGTCTTTGTGATTTCCAGTTTGAAGCTTTCACGTTTCATATCTTGTATCTCTTGTTCTAATATGTCTCTTTGTTTCAGGATGTCAGACCTCATCAACTCCAAGTCCCGTTTCTCTGTAATCATCATCTCAATCTCTCTATCCAGATCATCTCTATCTTGCTTCAGCTCTGCCTTCAGTGTGTTAACATCTTGTTTGTCCAAATCAAACTTCTGCTTCCTTTGGTTTTCCATGTCTTTTCTCTGGATGTCCATGTCTGATAGTATACTTATCAGACTTTCCTTTTCTCTCTCTATCAGCTCAGTGTAACAAGCCATGTTTTCTTTCTGTATATATGGAGCTCTAAGCTTTTGTTCCAATACAGAGCACAGCATTACTACATCTTCATTGTTTTGTTGTAATCTGTCCATCTTCTTTTTCATGTCTTCAATCATCCTTTTAGTCAGCTCTTGAAGTGTTTCTCTCAGAGTTTCAATTGATTTCATTTCATTCACGAGTTGATCTTCTCTTATTTTCAGTTCGGACCTTTTTTCTTCCATTTTGTCTTTTTCAGTGTCCAACCTGTGTCTGTCCATGTCAATACTACTCTTCATCTGACTGAGTTGTTCTTTCTCTCCACTGATGGCATTCATGGCAGCTTCAACCTCGTCTTTCTTGTTATGGAGATCCTTCCTCCAAAGTTCCAGTTCCGCTCTTTCAGCCAGTACACTGTTATTACTGGTTTCCAGTTCTTGTGCTTGTCTTTTGAACTCATCTTCTTTGAGTTCTTGTTCTTTTTGTTTGAAGGTAATCATGTTCCTGTCGTTCTGAAGTTTGTCTCTTTCTGTCTGAAGTTGAAGGGTCACATCTTTAATGTTTCCTTTCTCTCTGTTTATCTCATCAAGCTGACTATCTGCAAGTTCTTTCTTCTTTTGTAACTCAGTCTTTGTGATTTCCAGTTTGAAGCTTGCCCCTTTCATATCTTGTATCTCTTGTTCTAATATGTCTCTTTGTTTCAGGATGTCAGACCTCATCAACTCCAAGTCCCGTTTCTCTGTAATCATCATCTCAATCTCTCTATCCAGATCATCTCTATCTTGCTTCAGCTCTGCCTTCAGTGTGTTAACATCTTGTTTGTCCAAATCAAACTTCTGCTTCCATTGATTTTCCATGTCTTTTCTCTGGATGTCCATGTCTGATAGTATACTTATCAGACTTTCCTTTTCTCTCTCTATCAGCTCAGTGTAACAAGCCATGTTTTCTTTCTGTATATATGGAGCTCTAAGCTTTTGTTCCAATACAGAGCACAGCATTACTACATCTTCATTGTTTTGTTGTAATCTGTCCATCTTCTTTTTCATGTCTTCAATCATCCTTTTAGTCAGCTCTTGAAGTGTTTCTCTCAGAGTTTCAATTGATTTCATTTCATTCACGAGTTGATCTTCTCTTATTTTCAGTTCGGACCTTTTTTCTTCCATTTTGTCTTTTTCAGTGTCCAACCTGTGTCTGTCCATGTCAATACTACTCTTCATCTGACTGAGTTGTTCTTTCTCTCCACTGATGGCATTCATGGCAGCTTCAACCTCGTCTTTCTTGTTATGGAGATCCTTCCTCCAAAGTTCCAGTTCCGCTATTTCAGCCAGTACACTGTTATTACTGGTTTCCAGTTCTTGTGCTTGTCTTTTGAACTCATCTTCTTTGAGTTCTTGTTCTTTTTGTTTGAAGGTAATCATGTTCCTGTCGTTCTGAAGTTTGTCTCTTTCTGTCTGAAGTTGAAGGGTCACATCTTTAATGTTTCCTTTCTCTCTGTTTATCTCATCAAGCTGACTATCTGCAAGTTCTTTCTTCTTTTGTAACTCAGTCTTTGTGATTTCCAGTTTGAAGCTTTCACGTTTCATATCTTGTATCTCTTGTTCTAATATGTCTCTTTGTTTCAGGATGTCAGACCTCATCAACTCCAAGTCCCGTTTCTCTGTAATCATCATCTCAATCTCTCTATCCAGATCATCTCTATCTTGCTTCAGCTCTGCCTTCAGTGTGTTAACATCTTGTTTGTCCAAATCAAACTTCTGCTTCCTTTGGTTTTCCATGTCTTTTCTCTGGATGTCCATGTCTGATAGTATACTTATCAGACTTTCCTTTTCTCTCTCTATCAGCTCAGTGTAACAAGCCATGTTTTCTTTCTGTATATATGGAGCTCTAAGCTTTTGTTCCAATACAGAGCACAGCATTACTACATCTTCATTGTTTTGTTGTAATCTGTCCATCTTCTTTTTCATGTCTTCAATCATCCTTTTAGTCAGCTCTTGAAGTGTTTCTCTCAGAGTTTCAATTGATTTCATTTCATTCACGAGTTGATCTTCTCTTATTTTCAGTTCGGACCTTTTTTCTTCCATTTTGTCTTTTTCAGTGTCCAACCTGTGTCTGTCCATGTCAATACTACTCTTCATCTGACTGAGTTGTTCTTTCTCTCCACTGATGGCATTCATGGCAGCTTCAACCTCGTCTTTCTTGTTATGGAGATCCTTCCTCCAAAGTTCCAGTTCCGCTATTTCAGCCAGTACACTGTTATTACTGGTTTCCAGTTCTTGTGCTTGTCTTTTGAACTCATCTTCTTTGAGTTCTTGTTCTTTTTGTTTGAAGGTAATCATGTTCCTGTCGTTCTGAAGTTTGTCTCTTTCTGTCTGAAGTTGAAGGGTCACATCTTTAATGTTTCCTTTCTCTCTGTTTATCTCATCAAGCTGACTATCTGCAAGTTCTTTCTTCTTTTGTAACTCAGTCTTTGTGATTTCCAGTTTGAAGCTTGCCCCTTTCATATCTTGTATCTCTTGTTCTAATATGTCTCTTTGTTTCAGGATGTCAGACCTCATCAACTCCAAGTCCCGTTTCTCTGTAATCATCATCTCAATCTCTCTATCCAGATCATCTCTATCTTGCTTCAGCTCTGCCTTCAGTGTGTTAACATCTTGTTTGTCCAAATCAAACTTCTGCTTCCATTGATTTTCCATGTCTTTTCTCTGGATGTCCATGTCTGATAGTATACTTATCAGACTTTCCTTTTCTCTCTCTATCAGCTCAGTGTAACAAGCCATGTTTTCTTTCTGTATATATGAAGCTCTAAGCTTTTGTTCCAATACAGAGCACAGCATTACTACATCTTCATTGTTTTGTTGTAATCTGTCCATCTTCTTTTTCATGTCTTCAATCATCCTTTTAGTCAGCTCTTGAAGTGTTTCTCTCAGAGTTTCAATTGATTTCATTTCATTCACGAGTTGATCTTCTCTTATTTTCAGTTCGGACCTTTTTTCTTCCATTTTGTCTTTTTCAGTGTCCAACCTGTGTCTGTCCATGTCAATACTACTCTTCATCTGACTGAGTTGTTCTTTCTCTCCACTGATGGCATTCATGGCAGCTTCAACCTCGTCTTTCTTGTTATGGAGATCCTTCCTCCAAAGTTCCAGTTCCGCTATTTCAGCCAGTACACTGTTATTACTGGTTTCCAGTTCTTGTGCTTGTCTTTTGAACTCATCTTCTTTGAGTTCTTGTTCTTTTTGTTTGAAGGTAATCATGTTCCTGTCGTTCTGAAGTTTGTCTCTTTCTGTCTGAAGTTGAAGGGTCACATCTTTAATGTTTCCTTTCTCTCTGTTTATCTCATCAAGCTGACTATCTGCAAGTTCTTTCTTCTTTTGTAACTCAGTCTTTGTGATTTCCAGTTTGAAGCTTGCCCCTTTCATATCTTGTATCTCTTGTTCTAATATGTCTCTTTGTTTCAGGATGTCAGACCTCATCAACTCCAAGTCCCGTTTCTCTGTAATCATCATCTCAATCTCTCTATCCAGATCATCTCTATCTTGCTTCAGCTCTGCCTTCAGTGTGTTAACATCTTGTTTGTCCAAATCAAACTTCTGCTTCCATTGATTTTCCATGTCTTTTCTCTGGATGTCCATGTCTGATAGTATACTTATCAGACTTTCCTTTTCTCTCTCTATCAGCTCAGTGTAACAAGCCATGTTTTCTTTCTGTATATATGAAGCTCTAAGCTTTTGTTCCAATACAGAGCACAGCATTACTACATCTTCATTGTTTTGTTGTAATCTGTCCATCTTCTTTTTCATGTCTTCAATCATCCTTTTAGTCAGCTCTTGAAGTGTTTCTCTCAGAGTTTCAATTGATTTCATTTCATTCACGAGTTGATCTTCTCTTATTTTCAGTTCGGACCTTTTTTCTTCCATTTTGTCTTTTTCAGTGTCCAACCTGTGTCTGTCCATGTCAATACTACTCTTCATCTGACTGAGTTGTTCTTTCTCTCCACTGATGGCATTCATGGCAGCTTCAACCTCGTCTTTCTTGTTATGGAGATCCTTCCTCCAAAGTTCCAGTTCCGCTATTTCAGCCAGTACACTGTTATTACTGGTTTCCAGTTCTTGTGCTTGTCTTTTGAACTCATCTTCTTTGAGTTCTTGTTCTTTTTGTTTGAAGGTAATCATGTTCCTGTCGTTCTGAAGTTTGTCTCTTTCTGTCTGAAGTTGAAGGGTCACATCTTTAATGTTTCCTTTCTCTCTGTTTATCTCATCAAGCTGACTATCTGCAAGTTCTTTCTTCTTTTGTAACTCAGTCTTTGTGATTTCCAGTTTGAAGCTTGCCCCTTTCATATCTTGTATCTCTTGTTCTAATATGTCTCTTTGTTTCAGGATGTCAGACCTCATCAACTCCAAGTCCCGTTTCTCTGTAATCATCATCTCAATCTCTCTATCCAGATCATCTCTATCTTGCTTCAGCTCTGCCTTCAGTGTGTTAACATCTTGTTTGTCCAAATCAAACTTCTGCTTCCTTTGGTTTTCCATGTCTTTTCTCTGGATGTCCATGTCTGATAGTATACTTATCAGACTTTCCTTTTCTCTCTCTATCAGCTCAGTGTAACAAGCCATGTTTTCTTTCTGTATATATGGAGCTCTAAGCTTTTGTTCCAATACAGAGCACAGCATTACTACATCTTCATTGTTTTGTTGTAATCTGTCCATCTTCTTTTTCATGTCTTCAATCATCCTTTTAGTCAGCTCTTGAAGTGTTTCTCTCAGAGTTTCAATTGATTTCATTTCATTCACGAGTTGATCTTCTCTTATTTTCAGTTCGGACCTTTTTTCTTCCATTTTGTCTTTTTCAGTGTCCAACCTGTGTCTGTCCATGTCAATACTACTCTTCATCTGACTGAGTTGTTCTTTCTCTCCACTGATGGCATTCATGGCAGCTTCAACCTCGTCTTTCTTGTTATGGAGATCCTTCCTCCAAAGTTCCAGTTCCGCTCTTTCAGCCAGTACACTGTTATTACTGGTTTCCAGTTCTTGTGCTTGTTTCTTTATGTCTGCATCTTTGAGATGTTGTTGTTTCTGTTTCAAGGCAATCATGTTCATCACATTCTGAACTTTGTCTCTTTGTTTCTTAACCTGATGGGCCAGCTCTTTAGTATGCCCTTTTTCTCTGTTGATCTCATCAACGAAGCTGCTAATATGTTCTTTCTCCCATTTTAGCTGAGTTGTTGTGATTTGAAGGTTGTCTTTTCTTTCTTTAATTTCTCGTCCATCCCGTTCTAATAATTTCATTTGATTCTTTAATTCAGACTTCATCAGCTCCAAGTCCAATTTTTCTTTGGTCATATTGTCATGGATATTTTTCTTATTCTCTGTCTTTTCTTTCTTCAGTTTTTCAAGATCTCCATATTTATTAACTGAGTTTGGCTTCCAATTTTCTGTCACTTCATCTTTTTCAATGACCACATTGGACATTCTTATCAGACCTTCTCTTTCTAAAAGCTTGATGCTCTTTGCACTTTTTTCTTCTGCTTTATTTGGCTTGAGTTCTTCTCTTTTTTCCAGTCCAATAGCTTGTATTTCTAGCCTGGTTTTGTTTTCTTCTCCATGTCTGCTTGGTATAATTTCAGGTTTCACGTGTGGTTTTATTTCAGTATTTAAAATATCTGCCTTCTCTTTAATGACATTTTCAAATGGTTCATTCTGTTGTAAAAGAATAGTGTCCTTAGAATCATTTGAAGGTATTTTTCCATTTATCAACATCTCTTCTTTATTATGCCCTTTTCCACTTTGGACTTCCTCCATTATTATTATTTTTTCTACATCTCCCTTCTTCTGCATTAGTTTTCTTTTAGTTCTGGGGACATTTATTCCTTTCTCATTTGCCGTATCATTAATCCGTCTCTTCATTTTGTTGTGTTCTTTCTTTTCTTTCTGTTGTTCATGTCTGAGCTTCATTACCTTGTTTTTGACTAACATCTTTTTATTGCCCAGCTCTTTTTCTCTTTGTAGTAAGTCTTCAGATTCTCCTATGATTCTCTCCTTTTCCTTTTCGATTGATTGATTGATATTGACTTGTATGACATTTAACTTCTCTTCCTTCAAATGTGTTTGCATTTGTTGTATTTTTTTTAAAGCACATATCATAATTTCCTTTTGTCTTTGGATGTCCATCTTGATATTTTCCACCTCTTCTCTTCCCTTGGTTACTTTTATTGCATGGGCCTCCATGTGCTGTTTTTGATCTTTAAAGTATTCATTTACATTTTCATTCTGTTTTTCCATGACTTTGTATTTCTCCATACATGTCTGAATTAGTTTCCAGTGCTTTTGAACAAGATTTTGGAACTGAATGAACCACTCTCCCATTCCACCTTTGCTCCTGTCTTTTTCTCTCTGCATCTTCAGTTTCATTATCTCCAGTTCATCCCTCTCTCTGTTGGTCCTCTCCAGTCGCTGGTCGAGCTCCTTCTTTCTCTTCTGTGTCTCCCTCTTGAGTGCATCTTTTTCAACTTTTACCTTAGCCCACATCTTTTTACTTTCCTGCTCTTTTTGAATGCCTTTTCGGATCATCTGTTGATTTTCTTTTTTTTCGATCTCCAACTCAGATTTCAACACTTCCATCTCTCTTCTTTCTCTTTGAACTTCGTCTAGTCTGATTTCAAGCCCCTGTTTTTGTTTTGGGATATTATTTTGCATGTGGATCATTTCATCCATCTCTGCTTTTGCTTGTATTATCCTTTTTTTGAAGTCCATCTTTATCTGATATTTTATTTGGCTGATGTTTGCTCTTACAGTCCTGTTCTCAGTTTTTAATATTTTGAGTCCTTCTCTTTGTTCCCCTAAATAAACATTTACATTTTTGAGAATTACCATTTCCCTCTGAATCATTCCCAAATGTACATGCATCTTCTGTCTCATGTTTGGAAAGTCAAAAATGGAATCTGTGGCTTTTGAGCTTTGCTGTATCATTTTAACTTCCTCTCTGATTTTTTTCAACTGATGCTTTTCCAGACTTTGTTCATCATCTTCTCTAGAAATTTGGATAGGAGTTGTCAGGTCTTTGAATCTCTGCTTCTCCTCGTCCAGTGCCTCCTTCTGCTGTTGCAATTTTATACTTAATATTTCTGACTCATCCATCCTTCTCATGGTTTCTTCAAGTCTTTGCTCCACTTCTCTTCTTCTCTTTTTTATCTCTCTCCTCAGCATTGGGATACTTTTTCTAAATATATATTTGCTTTCTCTTTTTTTAATTTCCAGCTCAGACTTTATCAGCTCCATTTCTCTTATTTCTCTTTTAGTCATTTGCACTTTGTCATCAAGTTCCTGTTTCTGTCTTTCCATGCTCTCCATTAAACGGTTCATCTTGTGTATTTCTGCCTCTGGTTGTCTTTCTACTCTCACATTTTCCCTCTCTATTTGAATATGTTGATTCAGCATCTCAACATATTTTCCCTCAATCACCTCCTCACTTAAAGACTTTTTCAGTTGTTCAATTTCACAGTTTTTCTGATCCAAACTGTGCTCTGTCAGTAAAATATCCTTCTCTAGTTTGTCCTTTTCTGATCTCAGTTGGAAGATTTCATTTTCCATTGCTTCAATTTTTTCCCCCATTCTGTTCTTTGTCATGGTGTCCCTTTCTGTATCAGTTTCAGCTATGTCATGTTTCTTTATGTCCTCCTCTCTTTCAGTACTTTCGAAGGCATGTTCTCTAACCTTATACGGACAGATTTCAGTGTTGACTTTTATTAGGTCAGCTCTTCCTTGGGATATTAAATTATGTCTGTTTTCCAGTTCTTGTTTTATAGCCTCAATCTTATAGTTCAGGTCTTCCATCTGTCTCAGTTGTACTTCAGTATCCTTCATAACAATCTTTATGTCTTCACTTTTCAGTCTAGTCTTGGCAGCAATTTTGTCTATGGTGCTCATGACTTTTGCCATTTTCTCCAACTTCTGCTCAGTCACATCAGCTTGTCTTTGCAGTTTTATTTTCAAAATATCAAATTCATCTCTCTCTCTCAAAGTTTTCTCTAACCTCTGATCCAGTTTTATTTTCTGTTTTTTTGCTGCAGTTTTTATTAATTTCATGTTGCTCATTTCTTCGTTCAGATACACTTCACTTTGCCGTATTGCAGTTTTTACAAGTTTCAAAAGCTCTTGGAATAGTTTCATATCATGTAGCAATCCTTCAATTTCACTCTCTTCACCCTGAGCATGTGTGTTGTTATAACTTACTTCAGTGGGGTCTTCAAGTTCTAGATTTACTAGTCTTATGATTTCTTGTGTTCTATAAATCTCTGCCCGAAGTCTTTTTATAGCAGTACTTCTTGAGTCTTTTTTACCAGAAGATTCATCTTTCTCCTCAGTATGGGCTTGTATATTTTCGCTTGACTCCTGACCTTGTTTTTGCTTCTGAACATCAATAACTTCTTGATTCAGGTGACTGCTTTTCTCTTGTTTTTGCACCTTTAATTTATATTTAACTAATTCATGTTTGAAAACATTTGTGCTTTCTCTGGCTCTAATTTGCAAACCATTTTCAATCTTTGTTTTTTGACTTTGCAGGACATTTATATCCATAATGCGCCTTTTAATCTCTTGATTATTTTGCGCCATGTTGTCTGTGGCATACTTTATTTGCTCCCTTATTTTTCCTTCTCTCTCTTTGAGTTTGGATATCTGTTTTTTGAGTCTTTTCATTTCTCTTACATGTATTACACATTTTCTCTGATCATCAACCATAAATGTTTCTTCATGAGCTATTGTCTGCATTTGTAAGAAAACATTATACTCTTCCTTCATGTCCACGGCAAAATAATGTCTCTGTTCGTGCTCTGAATTCATATCTTCCTGTTCTTTTAGTTCTTCACTTCGATGCCAGTCTTCTAATGTTATGGACTGTTGCAAAGACATGGTGTCTTTAGTAATTTCATCTTCTACATCTTCTATGTCTGTTGGAATTTCAAATGGCTGATCTTTCAAAGGGCCTGTTTCTTTCTGTGGTTCCTGATGTTTAGATGTATTCCCTGAAAACTTATTTTTGATTGCAGATTCAGTCAATATCCATTTGCCGACCTGAGCTTTCATGGAAGTCATCTTATCCTTCACAAAAAAAGAAATAATTGTCATTGTTTTTCTTGTAATTTGAAGGTCAACCAAACAAAGAACGCCCCGTGTTATAATTTCATTGTGACATTAGTTTTATTTATTAGTATTATGCTTGTATTCATTGTATTCATTGAGTAGCTTGAATAAGCTATGCCTATCTAGCATCTGTCTCAGTAAAGGTTTGTATTACAAATGTAAATGAAATGTCAGCAGCCATTTGTTACTGTACAAATACTGTGTCAATAACATATTACATATGCATGTCTGTTTTTCTACTATATCTGTAAATGTACAAAAAGGAAACTATTGCATAGAGTAATTAAACAATATATTTGTAATATGTAATGCTTTCTTTAATATCCTTAGTTGGGGCTAGGGCATGAACATCTCTGTTTTATTTCTGATTCTTTCTGGGTTTTATATTTAATGATTAATGTAATGGAACAATATTGAGATTCTTTTGAGATGGCTATGCTGAAAATCTCTACATTAAATACAACTGTGAGGTTTTAAAATATGGAAATGGCTAATTACAGGCCCAAGAGTAAAAAAGTAAAAAGACAAGCATTTACTTACCATGTTCTTTTTGACCTCTTCCTTGTTCTTATCCATCTTTCTTTGGACTTGGAGCATATCCTCCCTGGTAATGTTCATTTCTGCAGCAGCATTTTCTATGCTGGTCTTTATCTCACTCATAGTCCGAATGGTAGTTATTGTGTCTTCCAGCTTTTGTTCCACCTCCTTCATGTGTTGTTGTATCTTTACCTTCATGATTTCTACCTCATCCCTCTCTCTCATGGTACTATCCAGCCGTTTGTCAAGCTCTCGTCTCTTTTTTTTAACTCGAAAGTTCATCCACTGGATTTGGGTCTTTTCTTCTGTAAAGTCTCTCCTGCTTTGCTCTGCATCCTCTCTCACCCTACAAAGCATCTTTCCGATCTCTTCTACTTCAACAATCCCTCTCTTCATGTCACTGTTCACTTCATTCTTGTTGGTTGGGTCTATGTTGTCTTCCTCAAACAGATTTTCTTTATGTTGTATTATATCTCTGGTTCTGTCCACCTGTTGAATTCTTACCTTCTGCTCATCAAATCTGTCCTCTATGTGTTCTGACCTCTGTTTCTTAGTCTTAGCTTGTCTTCCTTCCATGTCTTGTTTAGCAGGTTCAGTCCTTTCCATCATCCTGCTGAACTCCTCCTTTGTTCTCTTTCTCATTTTTACCAAGTCCTTTTTCACTTCTATCTCTCTTATCTCTTTCTTTGTCCTTTGTAACTTGTCGGCCAGCCCCTGTGTTTGCATTTCAGAACTCCCCTGTACAGACTTCATTGTATTCATTTCAGCTTGAGCTACTTCTCTTTCTATGTGTTCACTGTCAGTCAGTATTTTAGTCTTGATGTTTTGTATGTCATCTTCTTCAGATTGGACCTGTACCAACTTTTTTTCTAGGTTTTGATTTTGCTTCCACATATCAGTTTCCCAGTGTGTTGTCTTCATGCTCTCTTTTCGCTTTTGAGAATCAGATTTAATATTTTCCAATCCACCATTCTCTGTCTTTAGCTGCTGTACCTCTCTCACAGTCACTTTCTGTTGTGGTTCACCCTCTTCTAACATCTCCCAAAGTTTCTCCATCTCTTCCTGGATTCTACTGAGATCAATTTTGACAGTTTCAGAGGTGTCTTTTTTCTGCCTTTCCCTACTTTGAATTTTGGTCCACCCTTGCTTCATCTTGTTGATATTTACATTCATATTATGTTTGATGTGGTAAATTTTATCTTGATGTTGTGAAATAACCTTTTTATTTCTCTTTATCTCCTGCTTTATGTCTGCCATGTTTTTCTTCATTTGTTCTTTTACCTGCTTTGCTTCAAGCATTCTTTTCTTATTTTCTTTAAATAGACAGAGCAAACTGTCCGCCATCATCTTCTCTGTTATCTCCTGCTCTCTCTTTATCTGCTCAATGGGTCCCTTACTTTCTTTCAATTTTGTCTGATCATATTTGATCATTTCCAACTTGTGTCGCTCATTAATGAACTCATTACGTCGTCTTTCCAGAGTTTCCCTCTCTTGGTATATTTCAGTCTGCATTTTCAGAAGTTTAATTTTTTCCTGAGATGTTTCATTTTTAATCTTCTCTAGTTTCTCAATAACATTTTCTATCTGTAATCTCAGTCTTTTTATTAATAAGTGCTGCTCGTGTTTTTCTGCTGTCAGTCTGTCAATGTCCTCCTGTTGTTGCTCTGTATTTCTCTTCAGGTAGACAATTTCATCTCTCTGACTGTGTGTCTCTTCCAAAAGTTTTTCAAGCTCTCCCAATACTTGACATGTCAATTGTCTTTGTCTTTGAATGGTTTCCCTCTTGGTTTTTGTGACAGCTTGTGTTTGTTTGTCTTCTATTTGGTTGCTGTTCTCCATTGTCCACTTATGTTCGGTTTGGGTCATTCTGCTGTTCTTTGCTCTGTTGGTCATGAAAAAGGAACATAATATCACTTGCCAGTCCACACTGCATCCGATACTATGTTAAACCAGGCCAGAAAAAAACTTGATTGTGGAAGAATAACCTAGCCAACTGAAAAAAGCAATGTCTAGCATGTTAATCCTCTTTAGTGAAAACAAAAATACCAGAAGCAAACACAAAGAAAAGCAAGTACAATAACATGTGTTGTCCACTAGCCCCCCTCGGCCAGTTAGAGATACTCCTCACTGTAAGCACAGTAAGAGAAGATTTCATTTCTTTTTTCTCTGCTCCCTTCGTTTGAGCTCTCTCTACCCCCCCTCTGCCTCCGCTGGGAACCAGCTGGACTTTGTCTTCACCAGACACTGCTCTACTGCAGACCTCACTGTTAAGCCTCTGTTACACTTTCCGCAAGGCCAATTGCATGGAGATGAGCTAAGGTGGAATCATGAAGAGGCAACATTTGGATCTTCTAAGCTCCTTGTGGCAAACCTACATTTGCATAGCTCCTCAAAGTTCTCCATTTCTTCTGGCCATCCACATAGTTAGAAAATGTTTGATATGCACGGACAGACAAAACCCTGCCACAGTGATGTCCTTAGTAGAGCTTATGTGCGTGTGTGTGTGTGTGTGTGTGTGTGGGGGGGGGGGGGGGGGGGGGGGGGGGGGGGGGGGGGCTGATATGAAACAGCCGATCATCTGAAAATACGCTTATACGTTCTATATACCTTCCAGCCCTGTGCTGATATTCAAAATGCATATTTACAGGTTTGTCTTACCTCAATAGGCTTTAAGTTCAGGTTCCTCCTGTGAAAGTATCTGATAAAAGTTGTCTTTGGATTGTGACGTTCCTTCTTCCACAATGGATTTGTTCCTGTGGTGTCACAGCTTCAGTGATGGTTGTTGGCTTCTGTGAGATCTCGGCCTTTATGATGGCTCCAGTTAATTTCACCCTGCAATGATCTGCTCCCTGAACTCCTCCAGGAAGTTTTTCACTACAAATGAATTTGATAATTTGGTGTGATCGGTTAAATGTTCCTTCAGTTTTCAAGGTAGGTTAGGTTTTCACTTAAACACACATATAACATGCTCAAACCTATTCTTTTAAACATGCGGAAGTAGAATTGCAGTGGAAGTCAAATTTGAAGGTGTTTACTGTGTAATGATCATTCGTAGTTAAGAACACATGCACCTGTATGGTTGAGAACCAAACACAATCATTTTGAGTTATAAAATAAACGTATCATGGTCTCTTGATGGATGTGTTTCCATATTACAAATTCATAATTATAGAAAATGTGTATTGCATTGCAGTTTTTCTTACCTCATCTGCCCTTTGTCTTGAGTTGTGTACAAAAACACAAAGTAAGCAACGTAAGGCTCAAAGTCCTAGGCACATTTTAGCTAGTCATCTGAGGGGTGTGCTTGTTTACTTCGGTGTTACACTTATATATCTGTGTGGATAGGGCAGGCTTGTGCTATTATCTTCAAAACATTGTATATCTCTTCTCTCCAGACATTTAGTGACCACTAGTTTGAGTTTTCAGATAGATTTGACACCCATAAACCTGTTTATTATTCAATGGATGGGTGGTGCAACATCATGCTCCGAGTCTGGCATCAGCTGATAAGGTTGTGGTTCTTTTTTTTTCACTCAGCTCTCCTAAAAAGGAGTTACTCAATGAGCATTAAATAAACATGTATGAGCAGGCAGCGGCTCCCATACCTGTACATGTATTATATATTAGTAAAAAAGGTGGCATTATTGATTTTATAGCAAATGTAAATATGGTAGAAAATGGCATTATTAAAACAGTTTCCATCAAACATTTGGCTAATAATATGCCACAGTTTTGGTTTACCCAAAGATTTGACTATGTAACTGAAGAAATTGTGAAAATGGTGTAACATTGGACTGAACCTCACTTTTTTGGGACTGTGTATGGAAATAAGCTGGGTTGTGTGACGAGCACTGTCATCATGTCTGTTTAACTAACATATCAGTGTAGCACATTGACTTTTTTGCAATTGACCATTACGGTACATTTACACAGAAAGTTAACCTGACATTTCTTAAAAAGAAATTGTCAGATTTTACTCCCATGCTTAACTCAACTGCAACTTCAAATGTACAGCCTAGTTTAACCGTCAGCTCTTTGACGAGCAGCTCAATCATTTAGATAATGAAATTATCTACTGGATAATATATCAGAATGTCAGTAAAAGACATCTCTAAAGAACATGTGAACATAAACTAGAAGAACACTGCAATCACATTCTTTTTTGACCTACGTTGTAACTTTAGCACCCACTGCTGGGTATATTTTAGATCTAAAATAGGATTGTGTTAATAATTGTTTATTTTGTCATTTTACATTATACTACATTTATTTGATAGCTTTAGTTACTAATTACTTTGTAGATCAAAATTGTCTATAGAAGTTATATACTTGTATGGAATATGATGCATTGTTCAATTCAATTCAATTCATTTTGTAAAGCCAAAACTCACAATTCAGATGGACAGAAGTACAATAGATGTCAAGTGACCAGAATGAACAACGTAACAGAACAGGGACGTTTGATATTATGTAAGTTTATTCCCTTTGGTGTAACAAAGATAGTGATCATGATGTATTAACTTAAGATGTATGTCCAACAACAAGTAATGTGCTAAATGCTGCTAATTTTCAAGGAAACTGCATATGAATTGTGTTGTAAAGGATTTCTGGACATACAGTATGATGCTGGCTTTCGGAAGTTATCCTTCTCTTATTTAGAATGTTTAATCACAAAAGTCTTCCTCCCTACCTTATCTATCTTAATGTCAACAACACACAACCTCAAACCCCCAATAAACAACAAACAACCACATGAAACAAATTAACAATACAATTTATTTTTTTTAAACTAACTAAAACAGCAAACACTGTAACTACCTAAACACAAATTATTCAACATCCTACTTGTGGTCCTCTAAGACTTCCACTTTATCCTCCATCTCCGTTTGGCTGCCAACATCACACATATCTATACACATAAAAAATACAAACACATTCAATTAGACATTGCTTTTTTCATAGCCTACTAATTATTTGATAATGTACCAAAATATGTTGACACTATCAACAATGGCTGTACCTTAACTTATTTTACACATAGCATTTGTGCTACTACGGTTAAATATTTTGTAGCGCGAGGATAAAAGTATAACGTCGTTTCAGAGTATTCAAATGATGTGTTGAGGGAGTTCGGTAAAGTTGGAAAGATATTCACAGATTCGGACTTCCGGCTCAATAACTCTTTCGCGAAACGGTGTAAAACACAAACGACACCTCTCTGTAACCGTAGTGATATCGACAACAAGCTACAACCTTAAACAACCTTAATTTTACCCAAACGGGCCGAGTTAACGGTTCTGCTATCTGTACTTTAGAAGTTACGGCATGAGATTACCTACAGAAATAGCAGCGTCTTAAACTCCCCCACTCTGTTTCTGTGTCTGTCTTTGCACGAGGGGTGGAGTCGTGGGCTGCGGTCGAATAGTCATTGGCCCAATCCCATTGCCCACCCCCCCCCCCCCCCCCCCCCCCCCCCCCCCCCCTAAAGTATGAAGGACAGAAAATGAGTTAAGTATAAATAAATAAATGCATGAATAAATACAGGAATAAATAAATAAATGCTTAAATAAATGTATAAATACAGGAATAAATAAATATAAGTTGATACCTAAACAGGACATCATTAAATAAATCTATTTCTACATTTCTGTATTTCTTCATTTATTTATGCCTGTATTTATGTGTCCTTGTATGCAAATGAGTTAGGGCGGTCCGAACCTCATTGTTAAACAGGATTGGTGCGATCACACTCCTGTGACCAATCATGCTTTAGACAGAGGTTCGGACCGCCCAGCTCATTGCATATAAGGACACATAAATACAGGCATAAATAAATGAAGAAATACAGAAATGTAGACATATATTTATTTAATGATGTCCTGTTTAGGTATAACTTATATTTATTTATTCCTGTATTTATTTATTTATTTATACATTTATTTAAGCATTTATTTAGGTGATGTCAGGTGACGTGAGTCAATCCTTGATGGTTCAGGGTTTAAGGCCTTAAACCCTGAACCATCAAGGATTGACTGACGTCACCTGAGCCCTATTCCTCTTACGTGGCTGAACTAACAAGGTGATTGACATCAGGCTATCCCGGTTTCTCAAAGGCTGACCCGTCCTCAAACCATTTCGTTAATTTGAGCCCGACATCAGTTCACAGGATAGTTGCGCGTGCCCGTCCGACTTCAAAAGGGGGAAGTGTCGATCACAGAAACCATGATTTACTAACAGCACAAAGGCAAATAAACTCAAAGGAAGAGACTCTTTTTTTTCTCCGCTGAGGAGCAGGAGATGATCATGAACGTATATGAGAAATTCCAGACCATAATCATGGCAAACTCTAATCAATTGCAGATTGTACCACACTGTACCACACTGTACAACAATGTACCACAATGTACCACACTGTACCACAAGGCTCTGCAAACAGTCTGTGAGACAGTCAATGCGTTTCGTGTTCAATGTACGGCTCGAGAAGGTCTTTAATAAATGATTCCTTGTGGGCAGAATGGATAGCGCTCGTATAGGAAGTCATTATCACGTCATAAGAACTCTCTCCCTATAAAACGTTAATCTAACTAATATCGCTCCTCCATCAATGAGGAAGTGAGCTGCCACTTTCTTCAGGGGGCGTGGTCAGATTATCCAGCTAGACTGAATGAGCCTGCGCTGGAGCAGGTTCAAATTTTTTGATGTGTTGCTATGGTGATTTTTCCAAACTTGCTTCGAGGAACCGAAAACCCTGGCTTGTGTAATCTCATCCACGAAATTATCCCGCTAAACACGTTAGCCACGTACGAGAAATAGGGCCCAGGTCCATTTACCATTTACCATTTAAGAAAAATAAATAAAAGTCTGTGCTGACCAGCTGGCCCCCATCTTCACACAGATCTTCAACCAATCACTGGAGCTGTGTGAAGTCCCATCATGCTTCAGGCGCTTCATGATCATCCCGGTCCCCAAGAAATCCTCTATCACAGGATTGAATGACTAGAGGCCCGTCGCCCTGATGCCTTTGGTCATGAAATCCTTTGAAAGACTGGTGTTGACCCACCTGAAGGACATCACAGGGCCCCTGCTTGACCCCCTGCAGTTTGCCTACCGGGCAAATAGATCGGTGGATGATGCAGTCAACATGGTACTGCACCATGTGCTGCAACACCTCAACTCCCCAGGGACATATGCAAGGGTCCTGTTTGTGGACTTCAGCTCAGCGTTCAACACCATCATCCCGGAGGTTCAGCATAAACTCTCACAGCTTAGCGTGCCCGCCTCCACCTGTCAGTGGATCACTAACTTCCTGACAGACAGGACGCAGCAGGTGAGGCTGGGAAAAATCAAATCCAGCACCCGGTCTATCAGCACTGGCTCCCCCAGGGATGTGTGCTCTCCCCACTGCTCTTCTCCCTCTACATCAACAACTGCACCTCAGGGGACCCGTCTGTTAAACTCCTGAAGTTCGCAGACGACACAACGGTCATCGGCCTCATTAGGAACAGTGATGAATCTGCGTACAGACGGGAGGTTGAACAGCTGGTCTTCTGATCAGAACAACCTGGAGCTGAACAAGCCCACAACTGTGGAGATGACAGTGGACTTGCTCCCCCCCTCACCATACTCAACAGCACTGTGTCTGTGGTGGAGACCTTCAGGTTTCTGGGATCCACAATCTCCCAGGACCTGAAGTGGGCCTCCAACATCAACACCATTCGGAAAAAGGCCCAACAGAGGTTGTACCGGTACTTCCTGTGCCAGCTCAGTAAGTACAACCTGCCTCAGGAGCTGCTGATCCTGTTCTACTCCACCATAATCCAGTCTGTTCTCTGTTCTTCCATCACTGTGTGGTTTGGATCGGCCACCAAACAGGACAGAGACAGACTACAACGGATAGTCAGGTCTGCAGAGAGAACTATTGGTTCCAGCCTGCCCTTCATCCTAGACTTGTACACCTCCAGAGTCAGGAAGCGGGCTGGAAAGATCACTGCAGACCCTTCACACCCTGGACACAAGCTGTTCCATCTCCTTCCCTCTGGTAGTCGCTACAGAGCACTGTACGCCAAAACCACCAGACACAGGAACAGCTTCTTTCCACTGGTCGTCACTCTGATGAACACTTAATCAGACACATCCATCTGCACTACTTGCACTATCACCACTTTCTGCACTACATCCCAATTCATTGTCACTGTTGTTGTTTTTATATTGTACATACATGTTGTTGTTTTTAGTTTTTTATATTGTACATACATTTTACTACTCTGTTGTCCTCAATGTCTTTTTATATTTATCCTGTCATTTGTAATTTAAATATGTATGTACGACGAGAGCGTACGTGTAACCAGAGTCAAATTCCATGGCCAATAAAGCTGATTCTGATTCTGATAATGATGTGTGGCTGGCTATCTATATAAATAATAATAATAGTAATAATAATATGTTTTATTTGTATAGGGCTTTACAAGGTAATCAAGGCACTTTTAACATGGTAAAAACAAACAATATAATTTTAAATTACATAGTTTTCGACTGCACATTGGGCCATTTTTCCTTTTTACTCTATATTTCATCATGCCTACTCTCATTATATGACGCATTTCTGGCATTGAAAATGTTGTAAAAGTAAAGTGCTAAACTACAAAGTGCTATCGGTAAGGGACATTTAAGTGCTACTAGAGTGCTACTACGGCTCTACCCTCCCTATTCAAGGTATAGTCGCAAAAGATGTGTTTTTAGTTTGCGACGGAAGATGTAGAGACTTTCTGCTGTCCTGATGTCAATGGGGAGCTCGTTCCACCAATGAGGAGCCAGCACAGCAAACAGTCGTGATTTTGTTGAGTGTTTAGCTCGAAGTGAAGGAGCTACAAGCCGATTGGCAGAAGCCGAGCGAAGTGAACGAGCTGGGGTGTAAGGTTTGACCATGTCCTGGATGTAGACCGGACCCGATCTGTTCGCAGCACGGTACGCAAGTACCAATGTTTTGAAGCGGATGCGGGCGGCCACCGGTAACCAGTGAAGGTCGCGGAGGAGCGGAGTAATGTGAGTAAATTTCGGGAGGTTGAAGACCAGTCGAGCAGCTGCATTCTGGATGAGCTGTCGAGGTCGAATGGCCTTAGCAGGTAGACCTGCCAGGAGGGAGTTACAGTAGTCCAGCCGTGAGATGACCAGAGCCTGGACCAGAACCTGTGCCGCCTTCTGAGTGAGAAGGGGTTGTATTCTCCTGATGTTGTACAGCATGTACCTACAGGAGCGTGTTATTGCGGTAATGTTGGCAGTCAGGGAGAGTTGACTGTCGAGTGTCACACCGAGGTTCCTGGCAGTCAGAGTCAGAGCCATCACTGAGTTGTTGAAGTTAATAGTCAGGTCGTGGGTGGGAGAGCCTTTTCCTAGAAGGAGGAGAAGTTCAGTCTTGTCCGGGTTAATTTTCAGGTGGTGTGCGGACATCCACTGAGAGATGTCAGTCAGACATCCACTGAGAGATGTCGGTCAGACAGGCAGCGATTCGTGCTGCTACCTGTGTTTCAGATAGGGGAAATGAGAGGATCAGTTGGGTGTCGTCAGCATAGCTGTGGTAGGTGAAGCCATGCGAGCGAATGACAGAGCCAAGAGAGTTGGTGTACAGAGAGAAGAGAAGAGGACCAAGGACTGAACCCTGAGGGACCCCAGTAGTCAGAGGACAAGGCTCAGACACAGATCCTCTCCAGGTTACCCGGTAAGAGCGGAAGACATTTTTTGGGGAAGCTTTTCCCGAACCAATGTGAGGTCCTGGGATGTCGTATGTGTACAGATTGAAAAAATTTGTGATTATGGGTTATACAAAATAAATTGAATATTCCACTTTCATATTTTTTTCTAGTTCAAGATGAACCTCAAAACCAAGATAATAGTTAAATTAACTATATATAACAGACTCATGCTATATTTGTCAGATCTTTTCATTCTTAAAAAGATCACTTAAAAAAGGGTTTGCATCCAAAGTTAGCATTTCTGTGTTGAGAGAATACTGAAATTTAACCATATAGAACACATTTTATTTTATTGAATATTTAGGCAGCATTTTTTGGCTTTAACCCCACTTTGCAATTGCACTACTATGTTACTTCAATAAACATATGTCTTATAATAATTAGATTTATTTGATAAGAAAAAAACAGAAGATAACATCGGAGGAGGAGGGATTTCCGTACTCAAAAAACAAACTTTTCCCCCAGATTCCATTAGAAGTGCGACAAGGAGGCGGGGCTGGACATTCTTCTCATACTGCAGACCAGCAGGGAGGGGGGCTTCCTGTTCTCATTTTCTTTTTACGGTTAAACATGAGATATACAGGGAAAGACGAACACTTTGTGGCCGCGAACACGGTCCTTTTACCGAAGCAATGATTCAAATGTGCGGCGACAACCTCCATTGAACGACGGCAGCGAGTTGTATTGTTGTAGAGGAGATTTCCTGCAGCCGGAGGAGTTGCTTCAGGAAAGGACAACATTAACAGAGGGATGTTTCGCTGAGATGAAGGACCGCGAAAGTAAACGGAAGAACTCAACTGAAAGGTAATGCGGTCACTGGCATATTGTTCGGAAGTTTAAAAAGTTTTCCCCCATGCGTATACGTAATCTTGTGTTCCAGTAGCAATGTTGTTTTTAACAATGCTTCTTTAGCATCAGCAAGGCTATCAGAACCAACACGTTGTTTGGCTTTTTCGACTTGTTTTAACGATAGGCCTATCTAATCTTCATGTCAGTCCCAAAGGGTGATGGGTGCTTCGAAATGACTCGAGTATTTTCTGAAAATAACGGTAACTAAAGATAGGATTAACGTTATGTGAAGTGTAGGCGAGTGTATTCATGGCTTTGCTAACAGAAGGGCTTCTTCATTTTGCTGCTTTTTCTTGCGTCGAGTTTTGATTTTCCAGTGTGAGTGCCACATAAGTGAAGTCACACTGGGGGAGACGGAAAAAAACTTGACGTTGTTTTACAATGTTTCACTGTGAACGGTCACATGCTCTGCTCACTATCATCTGCTGGAGATGTCTATCACAGTTTTTATTTATTTTTTACAGTAGACAGAGGGGTAAAAGTAGATTTAAGTTCTTCCTAGTACCCCAACCTTCATGGCTTCATGTATCCCTGAACACACCTATTTAAAAAAAAAGCCTATGGTGTCGAAAGAAGTTAGAAACACTTTACATGTCTAGCAAATTATTTATTTAAATTTATTCAAAACCTTACATTTCCTAAATAAAGAACATTTTGTTTTAAATTGGAAGAAAATTGCAAATAAATTCATGACAACAGTTTCACCTGTTGAACTTCACGTGCTGTTGGACTGTTAAGTGCAACCTGTGTTATGTACACAACTGCTATGTATAGGCAGCTACTGATACATAACTTTGGAAAGCTAAGATTCTTGTGATTCGATTGATGCAAACTATTTCAAAACAGCAGGTATAATCAACGCCTCACGTCAGACTACTAACGAACAAACAATCAATTAGAAAATTAAGGAAACTCACCTATGAAGCCTCATAATAATCCACGATCAATAACATTCCAACAATAACAGTTGTGTTACATTGGCAAAGGTCCAGACAATCCAATCCAGTAAAATATTTAGTCCAAAACACATAATTACCGTAATAAATACCCACGGACTTCTATTGCATCATTTCAAATTAGCCAGCAGATATGCCTAATTTATTATGTATTTTCCGTCGTAACTCCCAGTTTGCATTGCCAATATCTTGGTGTGCCTTGGATAGGCGTTTTAGGCTAATTTGACAGGAATGGTAGCGGGTTTAAAAATTTCCAGAACATTGGGCAAATAAATGAAAGAAGAGTTTATGAGGAAAAAGGAAGAAACCTTCAAGAGAGCAACAGAGGAGAATCCCTCTCCCCGGATGGACATAATCAATAGATGTCATGTGTACAGAATGAACAGCGTTACAGAGCTGCAACACATTCAATGAATATGACAGAAATTTATGAATAATGAGTAGTAGGCATGGAACACAATCCAGACCTCCACAATCCATGAAACAATCATCTTCTGAGTAGGGGCGTGCCATGCCATTTCTTGATTGGGCTGCCCTTCTTCCTTTGCTCAACCAAGTCGTCCCATAAGGCAATGGATCCTACTGTATGCGTGGTGGTCCCACATAGCTGTTGAAGAGGAACAGTTTACTCCTATACTTTGTTTAATGTACAGTATATTGTTCATTCCCCCGCTGCTCACAGCATTGCTTGCGAATAATGTGCCTTCACAATATTAGTGCCTTGTTAGGATTGCTTCTTCCTCCATTTGCCATGTATTCAGTGAACCCAAGGTGAGCTTCTTGTTCATTCAGATGAAGGACACAAAACAAAGCTCTCATCTCATCTTCTCATAATCGAGGATTGTCATGGTCTCAGTTGTCAGGGTTGTGGTCTGCCATTTGATTGATAAGGCTTTTTTTGGCTGGCTGTGACCCTGGCCTGTGCTCTGCTGTGGGTTTCTTTCATATTATCTGCCACTGCTTGGATGAACTGACCAGAGTTAATGATGGGACTCTTGCCTGCTATTAAATCACTTCCCCTGTCTGGCTGGCTTCAACTGTAGACTGGAGGTGTTTGATGCGTTTGACCTACATTGTCATGATGTCATGTGCTTTTGGGAGTGTGGTCTTCCTTTTCTGAAGAATTTCTGACAAGTTCCTGAGTTTGGTCAGAACATCTGTCATTAGTCCAAGACTTTGCAGGAAGTTGATGGAGCACAACTTAGAAAGCAGAAAGCTTCAGCAATTCTCTTGCAGAAATATGAGCATATTTGGCTTCTCTGGCAAAATACGACACCTGTCCTGCTTAACTGCATGTCCTGCACAGGAGAAAACCCTCTCAGATGGTGTCGATGAGGCCTGTACACATGTGTCTGAAAGTGCAGACAATAAGCTTCATCCACCACCAGGCTGCAGGTTCTGGTCCTGATCGGATTGAAGGCGTTTGCAGATTTCAATCTCTTTCTGGACCTGTTCAGCGATGGAGAGGGCACTGCCTTTAGTGGTCGCTGCCTCAAGAAGCTCTCGGTCCTCATCCTCGAACAGCTTCTCTAGGACTGACTTCTTTGCACAACAAATACATAAAGGTGTGTTTAGACAAACATACTTCAAAAGAAATGCATTAATTTGAATAAATACAATACATTGGGGATATTTATTAGTCTTTTTGACGAATTGTATTAATGGAACAGATCTTATACAAATGTTGTCACTGTTGAAGCTGGAGAGCCAAAAATATAAACATAAATAATGTTAAATATGTACACGCAACAAAAGCATCACATGCCATCGCTAGTTTCACTAACATTACACTGACTTGCAGGTAGCCGTTTGCTAGTAGCTAGGTGGCTACGGTAGGCTAGCTAGCTAGCTTAAACATGGTTATAATGCCTAATTTATCATGTGCTAGGCCTACTTTTATAAGTGCAAGACTTGCTATCAACGTTAGGGTACTAACCTGAGTTAAGGCTGCTGTTGTCATCATCGGTCTCCACGTTTTCAGGGGAACCGGTCTCCCCATCACCGGTGCCAGGGCGCTCCCAGACTGCCCGCTGATGTGCTTGGCACGGGCTCACGCAGGCATTCGAACACAGTGCCTCTGCTTTCAAGTGGATGTTATTCGTTGCCAGATGTTTCATTAAATTTTACGTGTTCCCCCCTTTTACGTAAAATTATTTTGTTGCATTTTGCTGAATACAGCCTCACTTTTGATGTTTATCTTTCGGCATTTTCTCCGTTAAAAGGTTGATGACTAGCTACCTACTGTAGCTATATAAACGATAGGCTATCGGTACCTGCTGCCAGGGTGGAGTCATCAGAGTAGTATGACAAAAGTATTTGAATCGGCTCAGGCACTGAAATGAAGCACCGAAATCTGTGTTGCGTTTCGGTCCGGTAGGCACCGGTTGTATAGGAACCGGTACCATATTGGCACCGGTTTTCGGTACCCAACCCTAGGTAAAGGTGGGAAAAATAGGGATTTTATTCACCCCAAAACATTTACAATAATTAAGATGGAGACCCTGGGTAAGACCCAGAACATGCAGGAGCATGCCTCCCAGAATGAGCTGGAAAATGTGAGGGAAGTCTGGGTCAGCCTGCTGCCACTGCGACCCAATAAGCGGATGAAAATGGTTGATGGAAGATGGGGAACAAAATCAAACCAAAGTAACATGATTGCTCTAAAGTCTAAGCAACACTTACTAAAGATAACTTTAGTATAAAACAACATAGTGAGGTGCTCTTCTAAAGACGAGACAATGCCTCCCCTCTGTCTTCTAACTGCAGGATATATACTATGCTGGCCAGTCCATATGGGATTGGAGGGTGGTGCAAATTTAGTGGCTGCTGAGCACACCCCTCTGGCTGTAGTAGAATGGCACAGTCCAATTGTCCAGGCTAATCTACTTCGGCATGTGTGATGCAGCAGCTCAGTTTTATGCCAGGAGGTTGGTCGGCTACAGGGCACTGACAGGAAAGTTAAGACTTTTATTAACCTTAACTCATTTATTTGAAACTTAAAGTTCCTTTTTATATCATGTTAATTAAAAGAACTGGGAAACGTCACCTTCACTCTGCCTGGTTGCTAGTCTGGCTAGTTCCAGCTGCATACAGATTGATAAATTATCCTGAGCACAAAGTTTCAACTCAAATAGAAAAGAAAATGTAGCTGTGGTATTAATACAAGCGTTTAGAGGAGATTTTGAAAATTTAGATTCAGATTTAAGTCTGATTCAATTAGTTAAATTAATAAAAGTTTTTGAGGAGATTTGTTAAATTCAGTGACCAAAAAAGATTTACAAATTCCTTGTGAATGCAAACGTGTTGGCTATAAAACGATTACTGTAGCGAGTGAGCCAGAAGGGAGAGAGAGAACTATGGGTGAGCTCAGGAGTTATTTAACTGATGTTAACTGTCCATCAGAGTGACTTTATGGTAATAAACTGTTCTTGATTTGGCTTACAGTGTTCTGTAGCACCTACTAGAGGGGAGACGTTGGAAAAGGCATTGTCCAGGATGAGATGGATTTATTTTGTCCCTCAACTAGATAAAGGCCTAAAACATATATCTTTTTTTTTTAACTTTCCACCTAAACTACGGGTCGGCAACCTTTTCTATCCAAAGAGCCATTTGGCCTTATTTTCCACCAAATAAAATGTGTCTAGAGCTGCAAAAGCTATTTGATATCACGGCTTATAACGTTTTACATATAGTCATATTATCTATATAAAAACTATAGTTTGTTTTATTCATGAAATTATGGAACAACAATAAAGACAATGTGTAGCGTACCCCTCCGAAAGATGGTTGTGCACTTGACAAGGTAGCAGGTTAGATAACTGTCCTCCTCACAGTTTGCATGACGAAGTGTCCTTTAGCAAGCCACTGAACCCACAGTTGCTCACCGGGCGCTTCACAGCTGCCCACTGCACCTAGGTATGGGTTAAATGCAATAACTTATTATTTGAATAAAATAACTCTGAAATAAATAGGCCATGTCGACACTCCTACGTTTCCATTTTAAAACACATATCTTTTGCTACATTTACACTGAGCGTCCACACTATGCCAGAGTTTTAGCACCGAAAACAGAGTTTGGAAACGCTCCCGAGGACAGTTTTTACTAACGGACACCTTAATATCGCATGAGCTGCTACAGAACTAGCAGCAGTAGTTGAGTTTGGAGACTTGATCCACTTCGTTAAAGTATATTTACTTTGCTCAGTTTGTTGCAGCAGTTGAGAAATCGTTATTTTTCGCTCATCTTGAGCTTGATACTTTTCAGCTAATACTGTGCGCTTGTTCTGGAAGTGTCTTTCAACATGAAATCTTTTGTTGTTTGCTCATTTCTCGCCCCATATCAAGCATACATGTAAGCCAGCATCGTTGGCAGTGAAAGCAAATTAATACGTCCACATAGAATTAAACTCTATTTTTCTCCGCAACTTGTTTTTAACAGTTTACCGAGGGAAAGGGTCTGTGAATCATGATTAGCCACTTCCAGAAAAAGGTGCTTGACAGCGACATAATAGGACACACAATTTTGTAAAATAAATATTATTTTTATTTTTTATTTTCAGTTGCACAGTATCACCTTAAACTCCAAGATAATTGAAAGATAGTCCACTATGCAAAAAAAACAAAAACATTTTAAAATGTTTTTTCAAAGCCGCAACAGAGGGCTGCTCCAGATTTAACAATTATTGTGACACATCGTTAAACATTGTAAATAAACCTTTTGTGAGTTTAGAATTGATTACTATGTCATTCTCTGGTTCATTCTCCTGCCATCTTCACTGCATCGATCCCCGGATCATTAAGAATGAGAATTAAGACTTTTAGAAATGGATGTGGATGTTTCATATACATCTCTTTTGAGTGGCCCAAGTTTCAAGAACAATTGACTGCGCATTTTCAATGTAAAAATGTAAAAAAAAATATGTAAAAATCAGTAGTGTTACTGTACTTAAGTTAGATATCTGTACATTACTTTACTATTTATATTTCTGTTGACTTTCACCTTTAACTCATACTTTTACTCTAATACATTCCCTCTGAAAACTTCATTACCCGCTACAACATAAAATCTATCTTTAGAAAAAGATTAATCATGAGACCAATGTCGGGGACTGGGGTGGAACAAATCTATCGTAAATCAAATGAGACAATTAGTGTAGTAGACAGATCGCTAGTGAGTTAGTGAGCTGAGGAAGCATTGACAGTTGTGAGATTTTGTTGATTTAAGTCATCTTGGCTATAATCATTGGAGCACTAGTTAGCTAACTTAATGTTAGCTAGCTTAACGTAAGCTAGCCACCACACCATAGGATTGAAAGGAGCCACGAGAGCGCCGCATTATGATTTGAACCGCGTCGGAGTGCGTAAGGACATTTGTCAGTTTCAAGTAATGACTGGGTTGTTACTTTCGGGGCTGCTTTAGTATTGATCATGTTTTTATATAGTTATGACCATCATAACCATAGTTATTGAGGTTTGCTTAACATAAATAAACAATCTTCTAGGATAGTAAAGTAAAAAACATGACTTAACTAGACTGGCAGTTTCATTAATGCACTACAATTATACACTGTACAAGTTATTTCCAATAGCTGGCGTTGTTTACCTTCAGGTATCCAGTCACGCAGATGGGATTGTTTTCTCAAAGGGGATCTATTGTACAAAGTTTCAGGTTCATACTTGAATTTTGATTTTCTACTAGAACACGTTTGCATGCTGGAACACTTTATTCTATTCGTACTGTCTGCCTGCATATGCCTGTTCAGTTGTTGAAAAGTTCAGTGTCTGCTTCTTTAATCGACTCGCCATAGTCGGGAGACGACATTCAATTCATTTTATTTTGTATAACCCAGGGCCACAGAGGCATACAGACTTCCCTAATAATTTCTCCTGTGCTCTGATCAAAAGCTGTCTCCTCTGAGCTCACCCGTGGTTCTCTCTCTCTCCCTTCTGGCTCACTCGCTACAGTAATCGTTTTATAGCCAACACATTTGCATTTACAAGGAATTTGTCATAGTGAATTTCTGAATTACAATAAACACAGTGCTAAAGACATAGTATAAATTAGGTTATTGTGGCTTCACTGTACCTCCGGCCTGTGCAAGTAGTGGCTGATGCTAGCCAATCAAAGCTAACTTTACACAACCTAGTAAAGGAATAACTCTTTTTTATATTCCATTAAGTTTAACCATTTGTAGTTCACATCTGTGCCTTCAGGATAGTCTGTCAAGTAAATCTACACACACACACACACACACCTTGTTGAGAAAGCGTTTTTCCGGTTGTTGTGAGGACATGTAGGTGTGTTAGGACAATAATCCTAAAACACCTATAAATAAAGTGAATCCACTTGGTGTTCACATTTGATCAGCTCTTTTTTACACAGGTTTTCAGATAGATCAAGCAGGATAAAAAGAGAAAGGGTGTTCTTTTCTGATTTTTAAAAAACATGAATAAGTGACCTTCAATCCTGAATTTGACAATTTGTCAATCAATCTGTCAATAGCCCAATTTTCATTTCAACACAGACCAGACTTTGAGGTGCATTCCTGCAAAGTTTGTGAGGGTTTAGGGCTGTCCACTGTCAAATTGTAGAGTGCTTGAGGGCTCTCTCGCAGATATTTTAAGTCTTTTTTTTGCACAAGTTCCAAAAGTCCACATTCTGCAGACATTGTCTTAACATTAAAGATTTAATGAGGTAAATATCAGTACACATCGTAGGGCTCTGGCTCTAAAATACATAGCTTGCAGCTTTGATCCTCTGTTGGGACCGTTCTGGCTGCTCCAAAGTCGAGACTTACACGAAAGGTGACGGGGCTTTAGCCATCGGGACCCCCCGGCTTTGGAATGACCTGCATGGGCAGATACGGCTTAATTTATTTTATTTAATCTCTTCGTTTGTTCTTTTCAAAATTTAGTTTTATATTTCATCCATTGTCTGCTTTTTTGGACCTCACGGTTGAGCTTTCTGTTTTATTGCCTTGTTTTGCCTGTCAACGCATGTTGTAAACTCCAAACTGTTACGGTTGAGTTTAGAGCAAGGCCCCAAGAGACTTGTTTTTAATACGTGATATACGATATATGAGCAAATTTCATACATCTACTTGAAATGTACCGCAAAACATATCAACAAAACATCAGCTTCCTACCATCAGATAGTTAACTCAAAAAATATTCTGCAAGGAAAAAAATGTACTTTTAAATTCAAACAGTGCACTGCTCTGGAGGTCTCTCCATTTCTCTGTCAGTAGCAGTTGCCTCTCATTCTCTGTTCATCTCAACCTTGTTGTTCTTGCGCGGTCCAGCATTAGAGAGCCCTCTACTGACCATAACAAAAACCTTTATGAGATGTAAATTGAACGTGGGTTTAAAGAACCATGACTGGTGTTTAGGGTTTTGCAAAATTGACGAAACATGAATGATGATTTTTTTTAAATTTGTTTAGTTATTTGTTTGAAAACAGGTGACTAGTTCTAATGTTAAAAGAGTTTATTGGCAGCTATGTAATGATATGGGGTGTTTACAGTTTCCGCCTGTGATGCTGCGCTCTCACCAAAAGCATTGTGAATTCTTTGCGCAAGTAGATTCCATGCAAAGTCAAAGTGGGCTTTCCACAACATGTTTAAATAGTGGTTATTAAAAAATAGTGGTTATTTCTTCCATGGTGGATAATGGAAATTATAACTTTGCAACGCGAGTAAAGCGTTCACACGCTTTCTGTGTGAACGCAGTATTAGGGATTGGAAACAATGTTTTGGGGGGCTGTTAAGAGAAATTTAAAGAAGTTACACTTGGTTTATATTTGCCGTAATGAAGCCGGTACAAGGTCTTTGCGACATAAAAATAAAGTCCTATTGGCTTTCGGGTCTTGCATGAAGGCTCAGTTTGGTTGTTTAACTATGTGATCGCTGCATGCGCACTCTGCGCTTTACAGACATGAATGTCACAAATAGTTCACTGATGAATGCATATTTCTGGGTTTGCTGCTTTAAATATATCTTGAATTGCCTTAGCAGTGACCACCAGTATGGCCTTTCAGCAGCTCAGCCAAAAGTGCTCCGTGAAGAAGTAGAAACTGTGGTAACAATGGGCAGCACCCCGATTGAGTTTCCTGAAAGAGAAAGCAAATGAACTTTTCGCAGATAAAGCTGTTTTTGTTATCTGAGCAGCATCATTTATTTATTTATATATATATATATATATATATATATATATATATATATATATAATCTCCATCCATCCATTATCACCCGCTTATCCGGGGTCGGGTCGCGGTGGCAGCAGGTTCAGCAGGCTGACCCAGGCCTCCCTCTCACCCGCAGCACTTTCCAGCTCATTCTGGGGGATCCCGAGGCGTTCCAAGGCCAGCCGGGAGATATAATCCCTCCAGCGTGTCCTCGGTCTTCCCCGGGGCCTCCTACCAGTTGGACGTGCCCGGAAAACCTCTAATGGGAGGCGTCCAGGAGGCATCCTGACTAGATGCCCGAACCACCTCAGCTGACTCCTTTCGACACGAAGGAGCAGCGACTCGACTCCAAGCTCCCCCTGATGTCCGAGCTCCTTACCCTATCTCTAAGGCTGAGCCCGGCCACCCTACGGAGGAAGCTCATTTCGGCCGCTTGTATCCGAGATCTCGTTCTTTCGGTCACGACCCAGAGTTCGTGACCATAGGTGAGGGTTGGAACGTAGACCGACCAGTAAATGGAGAGCTTTGCCTTCCGGCTCAGCTCCCTCTTCACTAAGACGGACCGGTACAGCGCCTGTTTTACTGCTGCAGCCGCACCGATCCGCCTATCGATCTCCCGCTCCACCTTACCCTCACTCGTGAACAAGACCCCGAGATACTTGAACTCCTTCGCTTGGGGTAGGCAGTTTGCCCCCGCCTGGAGGGAGCAATCCGCCGGTTTCCGGCAGAGCACCATGGCCTCAGATTTGGAGGTGCTAACTCTCATCCCTGCCGCTTTGCACTCGGCTGCAAAACGCCCCAGTGAATGCTGGAGGTCACGGTCCGAGGAGGCAAACTAGACCACATCATCCGCAAACAGCAGAGAGGCGATCCCGAGACTCCCAAACCGGATCCTCTCCGCCCCCTGGCTGCGCCTAGATATCCTGTCCATGAAGGTCACGAACAGGACCGGTGATAAAGGGCAGCCCTGGCGGAGGCCAACACCCACCGGGAACGTGTCTGACTTACTACCGAGGAGACGAACACAGCTCCTACTGCAGGCGTACAGAGACCGGATGGCCCGTGCCAACGGGTCCGGCACCCCGTACTCCCGCAGCACCCCCCACAAAACCCCCCGAGGGACCCGGTCGAAAGCCTTCTCCAGGTCTACAAAGCACATGTAAACTGGTTGGGCAAACTCCCAGGACCCCTCCAGTAATCTTGCGAGGGTAAAGAGCTGGTCCACTGTTCCACGACCGGGACGGAATCCGCACTGTTCGTCCTGAATCTGAGGTTCGACAAGCGGTCGGAGCCTCCTCTCCAGCACCCTGGCATAAGCTTTTCCCGGGAGGCTGATCAGTGTGATACCACGATAGTTCGAGCACACTCTCCGGTCCCCCTTCTTGAAGATGGGAACCACCACCCCGGTCTGCCAGTCCATGGGCACTGTTCCCGACTCCCATGCGACACTGAAAAGGCGTGTCAACCAAGACAGCCCAACAATGTCCAGCGCTTTCAGCATCTCAGGGCGGATCTCATCCACCCCTGGCGCCTTGCCACCAAGGAGCTTTTTGACTACCTTAGCGACCTCTGCCAGGGATATGGGTGAATCCACCCCAAAGTCTTCCGGCGCTGCCCCCTCTCCGGGGGACATGTTGGCCGGGTTTAGGAGTTCCTCAAAGTGCTCTTTCCACCGCCCGACGATGTCCCCAGTCCGGGTCAGCAGTTCCCCCCCCCTGCTGAGAACAGCCTGGGGTAGACCCTGCTTTCCCTTCCTGAGCCGTCGGATGGTTTGCCAGAACTTCCTTGAGGCCAACCGAAAGTCCTTCTCCATGGCCTCCCCGAACTCCTCCCATGCCCGAGTTTTAGCCTCCGCGACCATCGTCGCTGCAGCCCTTCTGGCCCGCCGGTACCCGTCAGCTGCTTCAGGAGACCCCTGGGCCAGCCAGGCCCGAAAGGCCTCCTTCTTCAGTTTGACGGCTTCCCTCACCCCCGGTGTCCACCACCGGGTTCTAGGGTTGCCGCCACGACAGGCACCGATGACCTTCCGGCCACAGCCCCGAGCAGCCGCGTCCACAATAGAGGCCTTGAACAAGGTCCACTCGGATTCCATGTCCCCAGCCTCCCTCGGGATTTGTGAGAAGTTCTTCCGGAGGTGGGAGTTGAAGACCTCCCGGACAGGATCCTCTGCCAGACGTTCCCAGTTCACCCTCACTACACGTTTGGGCTTGCCAGGTCTCTCTAGCCGAGTCCCCCGCCATCTGATCCAACTCACCACCAGGTGGTGATCAGTTGACAGCTCTGCTCCTCTCTTCACCCGAGTGTCCAAGACATACGGCCGCAGATCAGATGATACGATTACAAAGTCGATCATTGATCTCCGGCCTAAGGTGTTCTGGTACCAGGTACACTTATGAGCCACCTTATGTTCGAACATGGTGTTCGTTATGGACAAACTGTGGCTAGCACAGAAGTCCAACAACAAAACACCATTCGGGTTCAGATCGGGCAAGCCGTTCCTCCCAATCACGCCCCGCCAGGTTTCTCTGTCATTGCCCACGTGAGCGTTGAAGTCTCCCAGGAGAACTATGGAGTCGGCAGGCGGCGCCCTTTCCAGGACCCCTACCACCGACTCCAAGAAGGCCGGATACGCCGAAATGCTGTTCGGTGCATAAGCACAAACAACAGTCAGAGCCTTACTCCCCGCAACCCGTAGGCGCAGGGAGGCGACCCTCTCGTTCCCCGGGGAAAACTCCAACACAGCGGCGATCAGCCGGGGGCTCATGAGTATCCCCACTCCCGCCCGCGCCTCTCACCCTGGGCAACTCCAGAAAAGGACAAAGTCCAACCCTTCTCCAGGAGCTTGGTTCCAGAGCCCATGCTGTGCGTGGAGGTGAGCCCAACTATATCTAGCTGGTACCGCTCCACCTCCTGCACCAGCTCCGGCTCTTTGCCCGCTAGTGAGGTAACGTTCCACATCCCTAGAGCTAGTCTATGCTGCCGGCGATCGGCCCGCCCAGGTCTCCCGCCTGGCCCGCCGCCCGGTCTACATAGCACCCGACCCCGATAATTCTCCCTGCGGGTGGTGGGTCCACAGGGTGACTGCTGCTCCATGCTGTTCTTTCGGGCTGAGCCCGACCGGGCCCCATGGGCGAAAGCCCGGCCACCAGACGCTCGCCAACGAGCTCCCCTCCTGGGTCTGGCTCCGGGAGGGTGCCCCGGTTTCCCTTGTCCGGGCAAGGTGGCTACAATCCGTGGGCTGCTTATCATCAGGGTTTGTTGAACCGCTCTTAGTCTGGGCTCTCCCCCCGAGACCTGTTTGCCTTGGGAGACCCTACCAGGGGCTGACGCCCCGGACAACATAGCTCCCAGGATCACTGAGCCACTCAAACTCCTCCACCACGTTAAGGTGGCGATTCATAGGAGGACAAGTGTATGTATGTATGTATGTGTGTGTGTGTATATATATATATATATATATATATATATATATATATATATATATATATATATATATATATACATACATACATACATACATACACTTTTGTGTGTGTGTATATATATATATATATATATATATATATATATATATATATATATATATATATATATATATATATATATGTATATGAGCGAGAATATGTAAAGACAAGATTTTCATCCTTCCCAGTGTGGGAAATGTTGGGAGCTTTCTTGTTGAACCTGTATCGTCTACCTGTTCAAATACCTGAGGTTGGGTTCCCATCCATGTCATTTTGTAATTACACCACCCAGCTTGACTCATGTCTTTGTTTCTATTGGCTACTGTCACTTTAGATGTCAATAATACAGGCTCTGCACTCATCTTGATGTCAAGTTTCATCTTACATCCTGAAAACGTTCCTACTCAAAGGCTAATTTCGCAGTGGAGACAACACTCTGTGAAATTGGTCCAGTATTGAGCCTCAAAACAGGCAGCAATGTCGTCCTTCGGTGCAATTACGCATGGTTAATGTACGTCTACTAAAAGTGCTTGACAGGCTCAGATTGTTATCATACATACATTTTTCTTTTTGTTTGTTATTGTCTCTAACCAAGCATTTTACTGATACAAACTTGTACAAACACTGGCTGTGTATGACGATGTTTACAATGCCATGGATAAGAGCTAAATCTCCCTAAAGTTTGTTCATAAAGTCGATTCATAAAGTCGATTTTAATATTCCGTTTATTACAGCCTCATCAATTCTGAAGTCATAAGGCCAGTACAATTTTAAAAAAAACTTTATGCAGCTGTCAAAATATAAATAGGACACCATGCAGAGGTCTGCAGTTTGGCTTTGGTTTGTGAACATAAAGAAGAATAGGTGCACAGAGTGTTTCAACAAAGGAATGCAGAAAGCCTTTTACAATTTGGGCAAACCTTCAACATATTATAGCTGAGACAGGTGTACTGTCTTATGTTACTGTCCGTTTGACACACAGAAGAAATGTGCCAGTTACGTGAACAAGACCAGACGGACATGGTGTGTCTGCCCTCGATGCAATAAAGATTTAAATCAAGTCAGTGTGGACATCAAACAACTAATTGTTTAGGGTTATTATCAGTCATTTTCTGCTCCACAATAATTAAACAAATCATTTGAAAAATCCAAATACATTAAGACCATGTGACTGTATATCCCATGTTTCCCTGTCATGTCTGAATCAGCTGTCTATCTTATTTAATTAAATGACATAAGATTTGGTAAATGGACTGTACTTATATAGAGCTTTTCTAGTCTTCCAACCACTCAAAGCACTTTAAAACTACATGTCATCATTCACCCATTCACAGACTGATGGCAGGGGCTACCTGCAGGAGCCATTTGGGGTTAAGTAGGGTTAAGCCCAAGGACACATCAACATGGACTGGGCCAGGGATCAAACTGCCGATCCTCTGATTGAAGGACGACCCTGCTTATCACTGAACCTCAAGCACATGTCTAGACACTGTTTGCTGCATCATACAGGTGACATGAGACCAAAAAGAGACCTGATACTGATTTTCTTGAACTGGACTGTCTTCTATCTGAAATTAAAACAAACAAAAGAGTATCTGCGTAGTATAATAGCTGAGGGGAATGTCAAATTCTGTCTTGCACATCTTTTTATAATGGCAGCAAACAAGAAGGAAACATTACCCAGCAGTCCATGTGCTTGTTGTTTAGGCCACAAACAGTGAAAAGGGGAAGTTTTAGTCTCAAGTACATATGTCGTTGACGGTTGGCAGAGTAAACGCTAGTAAAGCAGTTACACTGGTGCACAGGTATGAAGGAGTGGCTCAGTGCTGAATGGTTGCCAGATCCACCTGTCTCTACCTCCCAGCCCCACCTGTTGGAATGAGGGAAGAGGGGGGTTGGAAATGGAAAGATAGGTGTGCTGCCTCAAACCTGCACAAGGTACATATTAATGAGACACTTGGTGAAACAGACACACATTGGATTAAGACCACATTTTTCACTCTGGTTTATTTTAGAAGTATATAAGGGATTGCTTGAGGAAGACACAAAGGTAGGACAGTTTTTTAAACTTCTGAGCCCGTCTTTGCCAGTCATTCTAAGATAAATGGCATCGGAATGAGAGCTGAATGCAAGTTTATGCTGTGGAGGTGAAAACGGGTCGATGTGTAATTTAGTTTGGGCTATAAGGTGTTCAAAGAAAATGAAAAAGCCATCAATTAAGTTGTTAAAGTGTGAATAGGAGATTAAAAATGGCATTTCAAAGCTGTGCAAATAAAAGATTAACTTGCATGCTTCGTGAAAAACGTTTGTTTAATAGCACAAACAGGACAGTATCAGTCACTATCAATTTGACTTTATTGTGTTTTATCTGCTGTCATTGGGATAGTCATTCTTACATACCCACTTTCTCTATTATTTAATTATTGTAAATGTAATCTTTCCAACGCAGTTGGCAATATGTTCTCAGCAAGAATGTCTGGTAAAAGGAACATCTAAAAAGTTTTGAACAGAAACAATAACAACCGAACAATACGCCTAAGATTAAATGAGTTATGACCAAAGAATGTGGAAGTGTGGAAAAGCATGTGCATACTTGCAATTTAGGACTTACTTTGGTTTATCGTTTTAGATTCTGGATAAGTTGCATGTCAGGTCACGGTGTTTGTCAAAGTGAAGTGTTTCTGTAAGTTCGAAATTTATGTATTGAATGGATGGATATATACAGCATGTAGGATTGATACAGACAGTGCACAATGATATGTCCATGTAAAAATTACTCGACTGTAACAATATAATCTAGAATTGGAAGTAACTGGATGTTTAAGTGTTCCAGGGATATTGCATGTGGATTATTTCTGACACTATATGATAGATTATAGTGATGACCTGCGGGAAGAAATTGTTCTTGTGTGTAGTTCAGTGCTCTTTTGCGCCTATTAGAGGGGAGAAGTTGGAACAGGTTGTGTGAAGGGTATGTGGACATGCAATGATGTTTCCTGCTATTACCTGACTCTGACGATGTCTTCAATAGAGGGCAGCGTGGCACCAGTGACTTTTCTGCTGTCCTGTTCTGTTTGGTGGCCAATCCAAACTACTGGATGATTGCAGTGTTGAACTGGATCAGCAGCACCTGAGGTAGGTTGAACATCCTGAGCCGGTGTAGGAAGTACATCTTCTACTTGGCCTTTTTGATGATTGTGTTTAAGACAACTTACCATCCTAGGAGATTGTGGATATCATGTCATTTAGGTAATTTCCAGGTGCTGCACAAACTTCTCCTACAGATGTAATCAGATCAACTTCAAATTTGGTTACACTATCTAAAACCCTTGGTGATAAAAAATAATTAAAAACTTTTAGTTGCATGGAGTTGCTGATTAAACAGGCTGTAGTAGCTCTAGTACCTTTTTTAATCTGGCCCAAATATGACATGTTCATAACAGCAAATAAAATAGCAGGACAGGACATATTCCATTTAAGAATTTTAAATAATAAAGGAAGTGAAAATGATAAAAATGAAAGTGTATTTAAGTGTATGTAAAGTGAAAAAAACTAATCATCTGGTCAGATTTCGACAAAAGGCCTACATAGCCGTGTATAATCAATGCTATGATTGCACCATGTAGTTTTCATTAATATCTTGCTGTAGGCTAATACTAATATTAATGCCATTTGTTAAGTGTTCAAAAAGCTGGTAAAAAAGGGTACATACAGATGTTTTATTTATTACTATTATAGATAAATATACCTGTATCGTATTTGTGGTATCATATCGTATATTTGTGGTATTGTATCAAATTCTGGTATTGTAAGTATCGGGTATCATGATATTTATGGCAGGTATCGTGTCAAAGATAGAATTTTGAATCAGTCATAGCGCCATCTCCTGGTAACAGGAAGTTAAAATCTCGATACTTTGGCTTGGTAGATCAACATCAAATCTCTTGGTAGATCAACATCAAATCACTTCCACACAAATGTAAGATGTTCATAAAACCAGCCGACAAGGCTTTTGATGTTTTGTGTGGCGACCCATTCTTCGCAGTAAACAACGAAGATGCTTTTGTAACTAATCTTGGCAGACACATTTAAAGTTCTAAATATAGTTAACTGATATGATTGTAATGATTCAGAGTGGAAAGTCGGCTCGATAGCGCCCCCTATAAAATTTAGACAAATCAGCCCTCGAGTACGTTTGACATAGATATACAAAATTTAGTAGGTCCATGTATCACATGTAGACCTAAAAGAAAGTCTCTTGGGACCATACTCTAAACCGTACCAGAAGTCGTCTATTTTGAGTTTTGTGTGACTTTCCGTTAATTGTTGTCTTTCTTGGCACTATAAGTTAACAAACTCCTCCTAGAGAATTTATCAGATCCACTTCACGGTCAGTACAATCTAAAGACCTTAGTGATTAAAAGAGCTTGAGGCTTCATGGAGCGGTGTGGACGTAGCGGTTATTTTACATGGTTCGCGATCATACATCAAGCTGTTGTAAAACTGTCCCAAAGTTGACATGCTTGATAAGTCATGGCTTGAAGAATTCTGCATGCCAATATTAACTCAGTCATAGCGTGACCTACTGGGAAACCATGGCCATACACAAGATTTCAGAAATATAGAGGTCCAAACACTGAGCGCACTAGGGGTGTTCAGGGTGAGACCTTTTGCAGCAAACATATCTATTTAAACATGTTTGGAGATCTAAACATTAACTGACAGTAGTTTTACAGCAATGTCAGTAGGCATCACTATAAATTACCTGAAAAGCAGTAAACAATGAGATACAGGTTGGATGTTGCAATGACTGATCTACACTACATACTGAAAATGCAGAAGAGGCTAAAACTGTTTACAAAACATCTGCAAATGAAAACTCAGTGTATAATTTAAGTGTTCAAGTAACAGTAAATTCACCCCACTTTTCTCTTTTATTCCTCGCTTGTCTTCGCCAATGTGTATTACCATATTACTGTCAGACCCTCCAGCACAAGGACACAGTTTGTTTGGAGACCTGCATTTACTTCGACAGTCTGTTATTACAAACACTAGAGCACATTCATAGTAGTCAGAGATGCACTCAAAACATTCAAGGTTTAAGCCCTTGCAAAATTACTTGATGACGCCACTGCTCCACGCATGAAGAGTGTCTGATGGTCAAGCAAGTCACAGGTCGCCTCAACCAGCATCCAGCAAGTGCCCTCAACGTGCGAGGGCCCGATCAATGAGGTTTAATTATTATTATTATTATTATTATTATTATTAGGGCCTGAGAACTGACGTAGTCAGAGCGGAGGACCTATTGTTCTTCGATTCTTTATTATTATTAGGATCACCGACAACCACACAGTAATGGTAAATGAACCTGCACTTTTCTAGTATTCCACCCACTCAAAACCCCACATGTTAACTACATAATTTTACACTTTTTTCTACACCCATTCATACACTGATGGGAGGAGCTAAGGTTCCACCCGCACATCAGCAATAACTAACATTCATACACCATAGGCATAACTACGGGAGCAATTTTGGGTTTAAGTGTCTTGCCCAAGGATACATCGACATGGGCTAGCGGAGCCGGGGATCGAACCGCCGATCTTCTGATTGAAGGACGACCCTGCTCACCACTGATCCACTGTCGCCCAGTTTGTACAAGAAGTAGTGGACTGTTTGCAAAGAATAATTTCCGGCCTCACTCCATGCAGGAAAGAAACGTCTAACTTGCGGGCACGTTGCTGGGTAAGCTGGCACCCCGCCAGTAGCCCCCGACCCACGCAAAGGTGCGAGGGCCCGTACATCGCTGCTTGCAGCTTTTGGGGTATTAAAAACACGGCTTCTTTCGCCACTTTTGTTTCCTTGTTTCCTCACTGCTTGTTCACTGAAAATTTGCAAGCCTAACATTTTTAGAACTATCCAAATAATCGAGCAACTAAGCAAAACATACCACAACAGTCTGGCCGACTGAACAGATGTGGCGTAGATGAAAGCCTGTGAAAATCTCAAAATGAAAGTTTATTATTCTATCTTTAAGAATGTCAAAGTGTATCTATGTATAATGGAAAGGTTTGTAACCATGGATTGTTGGTTTAGTTTTATTTTTTGAAATCTTTTAATTTTATGGATATCCTTGAGTTTAATATAAGCTTTTTGGGAATCTAAACTTCCACTACACGCACATTTCATTCTGTAAATACTTTTTTGTCTTTTGTCTCTTCAGCTCAGATAATTAACCAGTTGCTGACATCTCTTCAAAGCTAACATGTTTTCTTTTGTCTCACTTCTTTTATTTTTTTATTTCCAGATGTTTCGGAAAAAAGCATCTTCCTCCTTGAGAATGAGAAGAATGCTAGATGAGAAAGGTGCTAGATATAATAATTGATTTCTTTTATCTGTAGAAAAAAGTGTAAAATTATGTAGTTGTTAACATTCAGTGTTGTCAGAAGAAACCACATGATTGTCAATGCAACGCCCTCTAAAAACAAAAACAAAATTATAATAAACATAAAAACATAAAAAGCAAATGAAGACAAATGTGAACACAATTTAAATGTATGTGAATAGGTCAAATCACATTTTTTTCACATGCTTCTCAAGATTGGAAAGAAGATGTTATACACAGGCTCTTTTAAAAGAGGAAATTATCCTCTTTATTTGCACCTTTTTTAAAGCAAAAACATCCCAGGTGGTTTCAACTTTGACAACATCGGATATGCAACTGGCAACGCATTGCTTGTTTTGTGACTGACTTGGTGTTTAATTTAAGCCAAATTGCAAATTGTTCTTTCCTCCCAGCTTCTCCAATGACAAAGTGTTCTACTTTTGTATAGGCCCAATTGTAAACTTTTTGATAATATCACATTTGATTTCACCTTGTGATTATATATTGGCATTTTTCTCTCTCGTTCTTGCCATCTAATAGATTAAATAATAAACTGATTAATTGAAAAAAAAGGTCACATTGTCGAGGAACTTCTGGTAATGCTCAAACATTTCATTCAATCCTGTGACACTGCATTTACATACAATATGTTAGTACGTTTATTCGTCAAGATTATTCTTTACACTGTAAGCATCATTGTTTAGTCATCAAATCAGTTTGTTTCAATGCAATCAATGCTAACATGTGTTCCATATTAATGTTAATCTTTTAGGATTAACTGACATAACACAACTGTCAGTCTTTATTCTTTGGTTAAAATGTAAGTTTTGATATTTGTGTTCTTTTTTTTTTCTTTAGTAGTATGGGTTTAAGCTTTGGGGTTTTGTTTTGGTTCAGAATTTGTTCATCCTCCAGTCTCGTTCTGCAAGGGGGACAGGGATGGTGGTGGATGATCCACATGCATCTTCAACCTTAATGCCTTCCGTCCCTTTAGTTTCTTGTCCTCTCTTTCCTCTCCCTCTCTTGGATAGTTTCTCTTTACATTCGTTCACATTCTTGACCCTTGTAAAACTCTAATTATCATCCCTTTGTCACTGCTTCCCTGTCTTCTTTCGCTTTCTTTTCACATTCTCCTTTTCTCAGAGAGTATTGATCGTGGGCGTAGCTTGTCCTTCCATGAGGTGCGTGGACAGCGTCAGGCAGAGATGAGGGCCGCGAACGAGGAATCGTCAAACAACAGTGTAGGAGGTTGTGGCAGCACCGTTCTGCAGCGCCTCCTGCAGGAGCAGATGAACCGGAATTACGTGCTGCAACAGCTCAAACAACAACACGGAGGAGCAGGGGCTGGGGTTGGAGGAGGAGGTTACTCAGGGCAGGGACAGATAGGCCCCTCTGATGAGCACTCCATGACCCCGCACATTGCCCGTCAGGAGCCCCAGGGGCAGGAGCTGCAGACGGACAACTGCCTGGAGAAACTGGGCTCAACCCAAGTAGGAGAGGGCGGGAGCAATGGAGGGGGAGGAGGTTTAGTGACTGGAAGTAGAGGAGCAGGAGGTGGCAGCAGTGGAGGTGGTGGGAGCGCACAAGGTCAGTGCCCAAACCTCGAGGACCTCCCTACGTATGAAGAAGCCAAAGTGCAGTCACAATACTTCCGTGGGCATGGTCTTCCTCCTCAGCCTCAGCAGCATAACAATCAGTCCCAGCAGCCTCCCCTCCCCGCTTCAGTAGGCACCGCCTTCTACGTCACCGGGCTGACTAGTGCCAAGGTGCGCACTGAAGGTCGCCCCATGGTGCAGCGAGTGAGTGGAATAGGGAGGGTGCACCAGGATGATGGGCTGAAGGATCTGAAGCAAGGACATGTTCGGTCTCTCAGTGAAAGACTTATGCAGCTGTCTCTGGCCACTAGCGGCGTAAAGGCCCACGCTCCTGTCAACAGCGCCCCACTCTCCCCCCAGCTGCCAAGGCCAGGGCCGCCAGGTGACTACTACAAGCCGCAGCACCGCGGTCCGCCTCCAGACTACCCCATCAAAGAAATAGGCTCTCCCACCAAGCAGCAGGAGTCTGGAAGACATTTTTACCAGGAGCAGCAAGGGAGGGAGCACTTGAGGGAAGTGCCTCACGTCAGATACCAGCCCCCGCCTGAGTATGGCTCATTTAGGTAAGGATCATTCATACAGACACCCAGCCCTTCACCTACATACAAATATATGCACTTAGAGATGCTTGATAATAAAGATTTGTAATATAATAAATACAACTTTAACAATGACAAACAGTATCAAATATCTGTATGTAATGTGAAAGGTGTCGCCGAAAGTTTTAAACCCAGAGAATAATGACACAGCTCTGCTTGAGGAATTTGTGCTCTTACAGCTAAATGATACATGACCTTAGAAGCTGAAGGACTGATTCACTGATTGAACTGTCACCCATGGATCTGGAAAACGCACAACCAGGACATTGATTTTACATCATACTCTGCTCAATCAAAGTAATATAGGAGTTGAGCCAAGTTACAGCATGTGAATGTGCATTCAACGAATTACAATTTGCCTTTCAGGGCTGTGGATCACTTAAAGGCTTTTTTTTCCATCTTGCCTGATATGAGCCTGTGTGCCCATCAGTTGATCTTCGCAATGTTAATAACAAATTACCAAAGTCAGTCTATCCCTTTCCATCTGTAGCATTGATATATGTTTTTTATTTAGACTGCTTCAACACGTGCCCTCCATTCACCCATTTAAACACAAACACACACCATCAAACCATCAACTCACCAACTAATGGGATCAGTGGTCGTCTTGTTCGATCTCCTGAGCCATGGGTTCATACCTTTGCGCTCGTCTAGGGCACCGATAGGATTCTAGCCAGGTCTTAAGCTTAAAATAATTTGAGTTTATCTGCGAATACAATTATAAAAGTAGCCTGTTTGTGCAGGGGGCTGTGACAATCAGTTCTCAAAACATATAGTTCCATGTGGATAACATGTTTGTTGAAAAATAAGTTTGTGCAAATAAGTGAGCCCATGTAGACATGGGCTAGCAGAGCAGCAGTGGATCGAACCGCCGATCCTCTGTTTGAAGGACGACCCTGATCACCACTGAACCACAGTCGCCCACCATAGAATACTCTGTTAATGTCCTGTTTAAAAACGTTACTAAAGAAAAAGTAATGAAACAAAAGTAAAGTAGTAGTAGTCATCCAAAACATTATATATATTATGTTAGTCATATATACTGCATGTATTGATGCATGTTACTCACTCTAATGTTGCAGCTGATAAAGGTCTAATTAATCTTAATTTCTTTGTGTACTGCTGGGTTGTTTACTCTATAATACAGTTTGTAACAAGATTTTAACAAAATGGTCCATGTTTAATTTTTATTGAAATAACAACCTGTTGTGACTCCTCACTTTCAAGTACACCAGATTGCTCCATCAGACAAAAACAAATAAAATATGCAATCACTTTGTTAGAACAATTCAAATAAGTTATATCTGTGCAGAATGAACCTGTTTTGCACTTAATATCTTTTCAAGATATTAAGTGCATATTAATATTAAGTGCAACCTGTAAAAAACTAAACAAAACAAGTTCAAATATTTGGCAATTTAAAAGTTGTACTGAATGTTACACTGTATATCTTTAAACATGTAACAACAGCAGAAAAGCCGACTAAAGGAGGCAGGACGTGGCGAGTCGCTAAGAATCTTGGCCGTTGCGCATGTGTAACCTGTTATCGCCGTAATGCTGGAAAGATAATTTCTAATAATTCCCACTGACATGTTTTGATAACATTTCTGCTAGCTGTTTTCTCATTGAGTCAGATTTGAATGCAATTAGCAAAGTCAACCTATAACACTTACATCAACATAAGACACCAGCTGAGGCTAAGAACAGTGTAAACACACAGCTGATCTCTCCTCAGGTCCAGTAAGGAGGGTTCTGTTTACATCCAGAGGCCCCTTCATCAGCACAGTCCTACCTCCTCTGTCACCTCTGTGGGATCCTTGTCCCGCACCCAGTCCTCCACCCTAAACAACATGCTCAGTGCCACCCACTCCTCCCATGCCTCCTTCCCTCACCAGTACCCGCAGAGCCAGGGAGAGCCCTTCCCTAGCATGGGACTCCATAGTTTGCAGAGTCCAAGCTCCCACCAAGCAGGCGAGCCCTTCACACTGGGGCCCATTCACTCGACACATCCAAGAACTATCGGTTTACCTCACGACCCTTACGGCTCCACCCCGAGGATGCACCATCAGTATCAACACCAACAACAACAACAACAACAACAACAACAGCAGCAGCAGTTCCAAGGACCTCCACCTCCCCAGCCCCAGACACCAGTCCAGGCTGGACATTTCTCTCACCCTTACTCCTTCTACCACCTGCAAAGGGAGCCTGTCAGCATGATGGTGCGTGCCCATCAGATGATAGATGTGCTAAAGGAGGAGAACAGGATGCTGAGGCAGGAGATGGAGGCCTGCCGCGAGAAAGTCACTAAGTTGCACAAGGTAAGCTTTAAATGATTGGTTAATATAGGTTTAAGTCTATCATAAAACAAGACTGACATGCCCAAATGTTCAAATATTGAATTGCTGTAATTGTTTCACCTGTCCATACTGACCAAAGAGTAAAAAGCTAAAAGCAGTTTCAATATATGTGATGGGGAACAAAATCCACAGATCTGTGTAAAAATGTATCTATGGTTAAATATAATTTAGCAGCAGTGCTAAAGTTGCTTTAAAATAAATTAACTGCAAAATTAATGTGATGTTAAGCAAACACATGTATGCTATCAAGGGCGATGAAACTCAGACATTTTCTCTAATTTATAAGGGGAAACGGGACACATTTTGGATCTTGCAAAGTAGAGTGGGAAAAAAACAGCTGCATAAGTGTAATATGCTGTGTCCTTCAAATATACAATATTTCAGCACTACAACTATCATGCTAATTCAATTGTTATTGTGTTTGCAGTGCTGGTGTTTATCATGTAAATTTGATGACATGCTTTACAGTGCAAAGGGCTAACAGTTGAAGTACAGGTGAATAATTAATTCAACCCACTTTTTTTGGACAAACACATGATCATTTCTTTGTGCTTCGATAGAAATATGTTAGACTTTAGATTCTTAGTTTAAGACCAAAACACCCATACATGGCAGGGTGAATAGTGAAGACCAGATCAGGCTGTAAACGGTGTTTAGGTGAGGCCAGTTTTGACCCATGTCAATAGTTGGATGTGAATATGGATATACAGTATAGAAATAAATTAAACATTTGGATAAATGTTGTATACATCTCCCTGTCTTTGCTCTGTTTCTTTAATTTCTTCTGTGTCTGTGGGCAGTTGGAAACAGAGATCCAGCTGGTATCGGAGGCATATGAAAACCTTGCCAAGTCTTCCTCCAAGAGGGAAGCCCTGGAGAAAACCATGAGGAATAAACTGGAGTTGGAGGTGCGCCGGCTGCACGACTTCAACAGGGACCTCCGAGGTGAGAGAGCAAGGAGGTGCATTAACCATGCAATAACTGTGGAAATCAGTCTTTTTGCAAATTCAACATATTACTCCTCAGGTGGAACCGGCATTCATTATATGTTTTAAGCATAAATTGAAAAACAAATGCGTATTGGGGGAAGAGGGTTGACAGGTTAAATGTGCCCAATATTTCCACTGGATTCAATTCATTTCAGATTATTTTGTATAGCCCAATATCACAAATTACAAATATGCCTCAGAGGGCTTTACAATCTGTACACATACGACATCCCTGTCCCAGGGCATCACATTGGATCAGGAAAAACTCCCCAAAAATAACCTTTCACAGGGAAAAAAGGGAAGAAACCTGGAGTCACCACTAAAGCTTATTGAAAGGTGTATTGGCCCATTGTAATGACCAATAATGATTTTAAAATGCCATTGTTCTTTGTGTACATGCACAATTATTACGTTTATTATGGTCTAGTTTTATTAACGCTATTTTGGAAAAACTGACTGGTTTATTTATTTATTATATCACAAACATCATATTATAAACATCATATCATGAACATTCATAACGAACGGGAGTCTTGAAAAAGGCATTTTTTGTGAGCAATGATGGCAAAAAATCTTTATCTCTGGAAGATATATTGTCTCAGATGTTCAAGTTATTATGTCATAAGTACAAGATTATCTCCCATCTAAGGTCAAGATGAACTTAATTAGTTAATTTATTTATGAATGCAAATTTGCACTGAAAAAACACACTTCCTGCAATTAGATTAATTGTTCAGATAAAATCACAATCCATGTAAACCTATGAGGCGAGAAAACAGACTCTGGAAAAGGAGCAAAGTTAGTAATGTGCATTAATGGTGCATGAATTCATACAGCAGGAAATATAGAAAAGTGGGCATCATGGCAGGAGGCAGGATCCAGGAGGCAGGACTGGCTCCAGACAACCACAATCCATGTAAACCTGTACAAAGACTCCAGGGAAGAAGCAGAGTTAGTAATGTGCATTGATGGGACATTACTTCATTTACATGTATTATTAATTCATAGAGAAGAGGAGAGAGGGGCTCAGTGTATCCTAAGATGTCCCCCAGCAGTCTAGACCTATAGCTGCATATCAGGGGCAACTATTGTAGGGGGTGCTACTGAGCCCCCTTGCTGATCTCAAGCACCTCAAACATATCTGGTTATGACATTTAGGACTTTATTTGTGTGTGACAAGTTTGGTTCTGTTTCGAGTATTTGTAGCCCCTCAAAAACGCTTTATTTTTTAATGCCGAGGAATGAGGCCCTAATGAGAAAATAGTTTATCCAATCAAAACAAAACTCGTAGGATATCTTACATGATAATGTCAAACCAATTATGTAAAACTATTCTGAAATCACTCAATAGGTGGCGCCAACCGTTCCAATCCTGTGCATGTGAAAAACATGTCCCCATTATGCCAAGACTTGTCTCGTGGGACTTTAAATGTACAGGCTACGTATGTCATGATAAAAGAAGTGTGTGATTTGCCTTAGTCATTATAGAGAACTAAACCAACTAATGTGATGTTCCTCAGCTTAGTGAAGCCCCAAAACCAGCTTGTAGCTGTCTGCAATTTTTATAATATCCTTTGAGCTGCTTCCTCTTTTTGAACAAAAGAGCTGCTTATGTCTATATTTTCTGCTCATTTTACTGTGTTTTTCCCAACTCTTGTCTTTTGTTTAAAAGAGCGCATGGAGACAGCCAATAAACAGCTCACTGCTAAAGAGTGTGACTGCTCAGAGGACAACCGCAAAACTATCTCCCAGCTGCTTGTACAGAGTGAGTGCCACACATGTCATCTCTTAGCTGCCGTCAAATTCAACATGCTACCCCCAGGCGCTTTTCAGGCATGACAACACATGTATCTGACTAGATGGGTCTGAAGAAACACAACAAATCTAGTTCTAATATCTTTCCAATTCAAATTTTACACAAGTGATTTATGCTGTGCATAACCACTAACCTTTAAAAAAAAAAACAAGAAGGAAAGTCAATGTGTTTGTACATGTGTTCAAGATAAAGAGACGATCCGTGAGAGGGAGAAGCTGGAGATGGAGTTGAATGCGCTGCGTTCAACCACAGAGGACCAGAGAAGACACATCGAGATCAGAGACCAGGCACTCAACAACGCCCAGGCCAAAGTGGTCACGCTTGAGGAGGAGGTAATAACATCACTCTTACTGGATATAATCACGGTTGGATTTGGGTTTGACTTGTTGCCATTTTAATCAGAATCAGAAAATCCTGATTGAGATAAAGTAGGCTAGGTGAAGCTGAACTATTCAGAAACACACAATCTTAACATCTCAGGCCAGTTATTTCTTGTTGATTTATATCTGAAATATGTAAGACAACCTTTTACATTTCACATGCATCTCTCTGGTCTTGGCCTCGTTCAGAAGCAGGTGATTTCTACCCGCCCACTCCACAAAGTATCCACTACTGCCCTGTACTCCTCCTCCCATCCTTCCTTAATACACCCGATCACTGCAGAATCATCAGAGAACTTCTGCAGATGGCATGACTCGATGGCATGAGTTGTACTGGAAGTCAGTGGTGTACCAGATGAACAGGAAGGGAGACAGAACAGTTCCCTGTGGGGCTCCAACATCATTTCAACTGTACTACTTCTCTCTCAACAGTCTCCTGATTCTGGAGACTGTGGAGAGAGAAGTAGTAAAGTTGAAGTTACCATTTTAATTAGCCTATGAACAGCCAGCATGATAGTGCTGAGTATTAGTGATAGGTCCTAGCAATTTAGAATAAGCCAAATAAAGGCTAAAACCTCTCATGAACGGAAAGTTAAAAAACAGTAAAGTTCTGCTCCATGTTAAAGTAACGTAGACCAAGCCAAGCAGTTCATGTGTTGCTTTTTATGTTCTGTAACTGTTGCACGGTGGAATTAGTAAACTAGCAGCTGGTCATGCCTGATGAAGCTGTCCTGCTGTAAATCAGGGTTTATTGTAATTATATGTACAGGTTTTTGTCAGCACACACTTGTCAGTGAGGTCATCCAGATCTGTCTAAAAAAAAAAACACAATTTAGTTAAGTCAAAGCAGGCCTGTAACTTGTTTATTTATTTCTGCAGCTCAAGAAAAAGCAGGTATATGTGGAAAAGGTGGAGAGGATGCAGCAAGCTCTGGCTCAGCTCCAGGCAGCATGTCAGAAGAGAGAACAACTTGAGCACCGCCTCCGTATTAGACTGGAGAGAGAGCTTGAGTCACTACGTATGCAGCAGGTAACACCCTAGTCCTATGCTGGTTCACGTTTACATAGTCTCTTTATTCGTTGATGGTCTATCAGGTTGTGCTTATGGCCATAATAAATACTATTTATTTATTAGGCTGTGGGATATATTTTACAAATATTTGTATATAAATCTTCATCACTCTACTTGAAAGTAGAAAATAATATAATAGCTAATATATTATACAAGACCCTCAGCTCACAGATGTGTATATCTGTCTCAGTAGCTTTAAACATTTGATTGATGCTCACTCAGCTCAGTTGGTGAATATAGTGGAGCATGCATTCAAGTTCAACATATAAAGTTGAGAAGTGATAAGTTAATTTTGTGTTCACTTTTTCTCATACTAACAAATAATTGAAGATGTTTTAACACTTTTCTCCCAATAAAAAATATTTTAATTAAAGATCTTTTACAATTGAATGTTACATTAACAGAAAATCACTATTAGTTCTGGAAGGTAACACAGCTAGCAACATATTTAATGTTGAATCCACAAATTACATGTTCTGTCTCCCTCATGCTTCCCCTCTTCTCCCTCCCAGCGTCAGGGAGGCACTCAAAGCAGTGGTGCAGTGCCATCTGAGTACAATGCCACAGCGCTGATGGAGCACTTGAGGGAGAAGGAGGAGCAGATCCTGGCTCTGGAGGCTGACATGACCAAATGGGAGCAGAAGTACTTGGAGGAGAGCGTTATGAGGCAATTTGCCCTGGACGCCGCCGCCTCTGTCGCCACTGAGAGGTGCATGATCGTTATTGACATTTTATTATCTGAGCTATTGTTTCAGACACTGTTGCATCCCATATGTTCAATGTGAAAGGTTGGTTAATGTATAGTCATGCTACAACACAGGGTTGCACAACGTAATGCTAGTTGCAGTCCCTAAATACTACATAAGAAGAAAGAAAACAGAGGTAGGTAAATGAGCTGTTGTTGAGGTGGGTATTGTGTTTTAGTATACTCTAAGTGCTGTACAAACACTTCACCTCCCCAATATGCTCAGTAGATGGGAACCAGTGAAGTCTGGGTGGTTTTAATCACATACTGCAGAGCCCTCCTGTCCTGGGCCGTGCACAGCTCATGCCAGTCAGGATATTGCTCCTCTGTAAAAGTTGAGCAGGACCTGGCAGGTGAATTTTGACTTAAGTTTACTTAAAAAAAGCTAATTTTCTCCACCCCAGCTTCACTGATGTAGTGTGTGTGCATCTTCTTCTCCTTTTTTCTAAAATGAACAATCAGGTCCTTGGTTTTAGAAGTTGAGAAGTAGGTTGTTCTCTGAGCACCAGTCTGCAGGATTGTTGATTTTCCTGGTGATATTAATTCTCATCTTTGTTTGTAGTCCAGCCGATGATGGCGGACTACAAAGTTCTCTTTATGTCAGGGGTTGCATGCGTGCGTGTGTGTTTTTATGTTTCAGTCCTGTAGAGCTGCTGTCCACACTTGAATATTTGTATTCTTTTGTCACAATCTGAATTTATAAACTTATTTCAGGAGCTGCTTCCATGACACACTGGGGACTAATAAGTTATTTACCATATGCCAGTACAGGCTCAATAGGGCTTTGGATTATCCATGGCACTCAAACCGTTACGGCTGACCCTACAATGTTTTATGACCCCACATTTCGGGTTATGATCAGTTCATAGAGGACATAGAGACCCATGCAATTGCTAATGAACAAACTTAAAGAAGCTTTTCCTTGATATGCTCGGCCATGTAGTGACGTCACCTAGCCACCAAGACGAGTGACATGTGTCAAGAGGGACAGATGCACAGAGGGATGTATCCGGTCATTAAAAAAAACAAAAAACATCTTTCAGAATGTGATAATCAATCAAATACTTGTTTTATTCATTCTTTCTGTGCTGCCCGGTACCAAAGGTTGGGGACCACTGGTTTAGACCATGGCACCAATATACTTTTTTTGAAAGTCTACATGTGATACATTTTGAACATCTAGGTCAAACATACTGTGAAGGCTACATTGTCTACATTTTGTAGAGGGCACTATCGATCCCCTTTGCCACTCCCAAGCACCACAACCACATCAGGTAGCTACTTTTTGGACTTTAAATGTTTGTGTGAAGTTTGGTTATGTCTTGAGTAAAGTTAGCTTTTCAAAAACCCTTAGCTTTTTCATGGTGAAGAATGCATCGCCACAGTAATGGTACTCCATGAAGTCAAAGAGAGTGATTGTAATGTAAATTTGTGATTATGGGCTATACTAAATATATTGAATTGAAAGGCTTTGTCGGCCGGCCTTCTGTGTTGAACAATTGTGATGTGAATCCGATTGACCTATTAAGAGTAGCAAGAGTATAGAGACTTGCTATTTCCAGTAGGTGATGCTATTCCTATGATTTAAAATGGGCCTGTAGATGTATTCAAGCCTGGATTCTTATCAAACTACTACCTCACGTGCCACCTTCTAAGAGTTAACCAGTAGCCCAAGCACCTTGTTTTTGGTCTCAAAGACATACTAGAATAATATTAATAAGCACACACAGAACCACACACTGCCTCTGTGTATCACTGGTTGCCATGGTGAGAGAGCATGTGCTGATAAAGCTGCCCTGATTAGCTCCTTTGAAGCAGCTGTGTGTCCCTGACTAAGCTGGGTAATTCATGAAAAAGAACCTTTCAAAATGTGGAGGAAGTGTCCTTCCCTCCCTTTCCTTTCATTCCTTCCTTCCTTGTCTCCTTGACTGGCTTCCTTCCTTCCTGTGTGTGTATTAGTGCAGCGGTCCCCAACCCCCGGGTTGGTTGGTACCGGGTCGCGCAGAACGAGTGAATGAAGAAAAAAAAGTTTTTATCAAAGTCGTAAAAATGTTTTATTTTGAAAAAGGACCGGATACATCCGTCTGTGCATCTGAGCCTCTCACAAGGTCACGAAATACGTGACATCTCAAGAGGTTACGTATAAGTAAGCTAGCGAGCTATAGCAAACCCACAAGCGAGAGAAAATGAGTCAAAAAAAACAAACGTGTTTTGGAGAGCTTCTTTGCAAAGCGGGTTTTCTGCAATGACAGCGACGAAAACGAAGTCACAGGGCAGACTGGACATAACAAACACACTTCGGGTGTCGTCATCACCCATCATCCTAACCCACCCCGTGTGCTTCCAACATCAAAGGTTGCCATAGTGATAACTTAAAAAAAAAAGAGAAATAGTGAGAGACCGAGGGAGGAAGATAAATTAAAAGAGAGAGAGAGAGGGAGAAACCAGGGCACCAGGGTGAAGGGTAGACAAGATCTTAAGACTGGGAGTGGATTTTCTACCAAACCATTTAAAACCCTGTAAAAAAAAAAAGCATGATCAAATCACCAAAATACTACATTACATTACATGTCATTTAGCTGACACTTTTATACAAAGCGACTTACAATAAGTGCATTCAACCATGAGTGCAAACTCAGAACAACAAGAATCGGGAAAGTACAATTTCTTCAATAAAGTTAAACTTCAAAGTGCTATCAGTAACAGCCATTTAAGTGCTACAAAAGTGCTACTACGGCGCTAAAGGAGCATGTTGTTGCGGTGATGTTGTGGTTCCTGGCAGTCAGAGTCGGGGCCAACACTGAGTTGAGTCAGGTCGTGGGTGGGAGAGCCTTTTCCTGGAAGGAAAAGAAGTTCAGTTCTTAGGGTTAATTTTCAGGTGACATCCACTGAGAGATCTCAGTCAGACAGGCAGAGATTCGTGCTGCTACCTGTGTTTCAGATTGGGGAAACAAGAGGATCAATTGGGTGTCAGCTAGGGCTGCAACTAACGATTATTTTAATAATCGATTAATCTGTTGATTATTTGTTCGATTAATCAATGAATCGGATAATAAAACAAAAAACAAAAAAGCATTAATTTCCAACCCTTTATTCAACAGAACTGTGCCAGAAAATGCACAGGTAACAGGTACCGTAAATTCAGGACTATAGAGCGCACCTATCTATAGGCCGCACCTGCTAATTTTTAAAAGAAATTGTACATAAATAAGACACACTTAAAAGGGGGCGTGGCTTGTCTTGTCTCCGTAAAAACAGTTATTTCCACCGTAAATAACCACTAGTTCTGCTTTATACTTGTTGTGGACATCCCATAAACCTCGGAACATCTAACGCCCTGGTGTTTGGGTTCATAACGGCCGTTTCTCAATATGCGTTCTTGTCCATACTTGTGTTCTCGTGGACTTGTGAAACGTCGTCAGTCGCGGCCCAAGTACTGTTCCAATTCAAAAGTTTGCTTCTCGCAAAGCACGGTAAAAATGCCCGGATGTGACTTGATCCGCCCAGTTTCCAAAGGATGCATCAGAGGAGACTTTGGACAGCACCAGCGACGGGGAGCAATGGGGAAGGACAAAATACTCAACTGAAAGTTGACTTTTTCTAAATACTGTTGTTGAGTCACGGAATGTAATTTTAGGACGTTTTCAGGCGAGAAGTTATTAGTTTAAGCATCAAATCTGTGGTCGGTTTGCCGAGATTCAGCCGATAAAAAATATGCGCCGACGGTTTCGGAGATTTGAGTTCCGGCTCGCGGGACCGGTGAGCCTGCAGCGCCGGGCGGTCAGCGCTCAGTGTGGCCGCCGAGAACAGCCTGATGTCGGCAGGACTTTTTCAAATGATCCGCTGGCTCTGGTGTCTCCGTAGCGGTTACACATGAGATATCATTCGGGTTTGGAGGATCTAACGAGCACAAAGAGTTTATTTTTAGTTCACAGGTTAAATCAGTTTAACTGAGGGTTGCAATTACAATAACTATATTGTATAATAACCGTCCTGCGTCCTCTGGAGTCTGGACTCCCAAGTCCAGACTCCAAAAGAACACAAGTCTGTACTCAGCGTACTTTGGATTGAGAAACGGCCAACATCATCCCTAGGCTCACACAGCTCGGAGTTTCACCGACTCCGTCTCGATAACTTCCGCTTCCAGCGCTGCCGGAGCAGCAGCAGCATGCAGGCGGGCAGGAAGGGAAGGGGGCGTGGCTTGTCTCCGTAGAAACAGCCGTTTACCACCGGGGAAATAAGTTAGTTCTCGCACAACGTTACGGGTCTCTCCGATGGTCTTTGCTCTACCGGCTTTTTTTTGTTGCTCCGCGCTCAACTAAATTTTTTTTTTTAATATACTTATACATCTCCGCGTCTTATTGGGTGGCGTAATAATCGCGCGACGCAACGAATCGATAATGCAATTCGTTGCCAACTATTTAATAATCGATTTTATCGATTCGTTGTTGCAGCCCTAGTGTCAGCGTAGCTATGGTAGGAGAAGCCAATGACAGAGCCGAGAGAGTTGGTGTACAGAGAGAGGAGAAGAGGACCCAGGACTGAGCCCGGAGGGACCCCAGTAGTGAGAGGACAAGGCTCAGACACAGATCCTCTCCAGGTTACCCGGTAAGTGAGGTAGGATGAGAAGAGGGAGAGCGCAGTGCCTGAGATACCCAGGTCCTGGAGGGAAGAAATAAGGATCTGGTGGTTCACTGTGTCAAAGGCAGCAGAAGGGCCTAGAAGGATAAGGACAGAGGAGAGCGAGGCTGCTCTAGCAGTGTGAAGCTGCTCAGAGACAGCAAGGAGGGCAGTCTCTGTTGAGTGGCCGGCCTTGAATCCAGACTGGTGAGGGTCAAGAAGGTTGTTATGGTGGAGAAAGGAGGAGACTTGGTTAAAGATAGTTCGCTCTAGAGTTTTGGAAAGGAAGGGGAGGAGGGAGACAGGTCTGTAGTTGTTGACTTCAGATGGGTTGAGAGTGGGTTTCTTCAGGAGAGCGTTAACTCTTTCCTCTTTCAGAGAGTTAGGAAAGTAGAGAGAGAGGTATTAATATAATGGGTGAGAAAGGGAAGAAGGTCGGGAGCAATAGACTGGACAATGTGAGATGGGATGGGTTCAATAGGGCAGGTGGTTGGGCGGGTGGAGGTTACCAAGGTAAGAACTTGAATGGGAGAGAGGGGGGTAAAAGAGGAAAGCGAAGGGGAAGAAGATGAAGTTAATGGAGGTGTAGTTATAGAAGATGGATTAGTAAATGAGGAGCGTATGTCAACAAAGTGGGTTGTTTCGATTCTGGATTGGTAGAACAAGCTTTTGGCTGCAGAGATGGAGGCAGAGAAGGAGGAGAGAAAAGAGTGAGAGGCGAGCAGGTCGTCGGCGTGTTTGGTTTTTCGCCATTTCCTTTCCGAGGCTTGCATAGTGGCTCTCTCGGTGCGCACCGGTCCGGACAACCACGGAGTCGTAAGAGGACAGAGAGAATCAAGAGAGGAAGACAGAGTAGAGAGGAGAGTGGCAGTGGCAGAGTTAGGATGCATGAGTGAGAACGAGTCAGTTGAAGGGAGGGCTGACAGAACAGACAAGGCCAGAGAGGAGGGTTTGTGAGTAGGAGGGGAAGGACGGAGCGAGAGAGCAAAGGAGAACAGTAAGAGTAACAGGTCACCAGACTTCTCTGTCTGGATGTTAAAGTCGCCCAGAAGGATGAGCGGGGGCCGTTTTCTAGGAAGTTGGATAGGAGGAAATCTAATTCTTCCAAGAAGTCTCCCAAGGAACCAGGTGGACAGTAGAGAACAACAATGATTAGTTGAACTGGATGAGTAACTGTCACAGCATGAAACTCAATAGACAGTGGGGTAAATAATGGAAGAGAAAAACTCTATTTGGGTGAGATGAATAGACCTGTGCCACCACCGCGGCTAGTGGTTCTGGGTGTGTGGCTGAGGGAGAAGGCGGAGGAGAGAGCAGCAGGGGTAGATGTTACATTACATTACATGTCATTTAGCTAACGCTTTTATCCAAAGCGACTTACAATCATGTTGCATTAATACACCGTAGACACAGCTACAGGGAACAATTCAGGGTTAAGTGTTTTGCTCAAGGATGTGTTGTCTGGTGCGATCCAAGTCTCAGTGAGAGCCAGGAAGTCCAGCGATTGCTTGATAGCGAAGCCAGAGATGAAGTTGACCTTGCGGTTAGCTGACTGGCAGTTCCAGAGGCCTCCTGTGACGAGGTGCTGGGTCTGTGTGGAGCGGGAGGGATAAATAAGAGAGTAGGGATTTTGATGCGTGTGTGAACGAGTCCGAGGTCTATAGTATCTACGAGTAGATGTGCACACAGCTATGGAAAGAAAACACATTTTCACAGGGAAATGTTTAGACTACAGTGTCTTTATCCTTGGAGTCTTCTCTGACGCTTCAAGCCCCCACCTGGTTTTACACCAGAGTTGGCAATAATTAGCTACAGCTGTGTCGACCCCGCCCTCAGTTCGTTGAAGGAATTGCCCACTTATCGATACTGGTCTCAGTCAGGACAATGGCAGGTGTTCCTTGACACCAGTCAAGAAGGCGACCTTGAGTGCCTTGAAAGGCGCCTTATAAAACAAATGTATTATTATTACCAGTGAAGTTATCAATAGAGAGGAAAGACTGAGCCGAACGCGCTGATGTGTTTGTTATGTTTGTTGAGTAAATGTGACCTGAGCAACTCCTGAAGCTGTTTCTCCTCTGATCTCTCTATAAAGACACAAACACACGCGGGCGGCGGTTCACGCAGGCGAGGCTGTTGACTCGCGCGCACACACACATGCACATGGACGTCAGCAGCCTGCAGTTGTCTGTGTGGCCCATAACGTCATATAAATGAGAATCTCTGTGTGTGTGTCTGTCTTTCAAACTGCACTAATTAGAACACGTGTGCTTCCAACATCAAAGGTTGCCATAGTGATAACTTCAAAGGGACGACAGTTGCCAGGCTAAACATTGAGTTAAAGCTAAAAGGAACACCTATCTAACTATTTCAAAAAGTCAGTTAACCGTAGCTCTATTTCTTTCGACAATATTTTTTGAGAGGAAGGATGACTGTTAATGGTGGGACTGTGAATGGTGGGACTGTAGTGTAAGATATGTGTCTTTAGCAGCGATTTAGAAATCATGTACGACTGTCTGTGAGAAGACTCTTTGGAGGGAAATATATAATTGAGTCGGATGGGGCAGAGAGGTGGACTTGCTCCCTCGTTAAGGCTTCTCCAGACAAATGTGTGAAACTGTTGGATTCCATTGTTACATGTGTACAACAAGCATAAGATTCCCTACTACTGTACCATGAATTATGTCTAAAGAGTGAGAATTGTGGCCGTAGTGGCGATATACAAATCTTTTTTTCGCAAGATCCTGAAGCTGCTCTCCACTCTGGCGATGACATTACACCTCTAGTCCAACCACACACACACTCATTGAAAACTCTCAAACGACCTGAAAAACACATACAACTAAAACTGGGACAGTTAAATAAGTATAAAAGCTGAATTATAAAGTTATAGCTAACAATTTTGTCAACATTTTCAAGATTAAATGGTGTCTTTAGCTGAAAGTATACAGACATTGTAGGCTTTTAAAGTTAATTTGAAAATGTGAAAAGATAAAAGATATCTGAAAATATACAGTAATAGTTGACGGTTCTGTGAACATTTTAAAATTGAAATGGTGTCTTTAGCTGAAGGTTGATTTTTAAATTTGAAGACTTTCTCCATTTTGATCCAATTTAAAATAATAACCATAAAAGATTTATAATAGGAAGATTTGAAAAGTTTGAAATATGGAAAGTCTTTCCGGTCGATTCCCGAAGGAGCTGAATATTTTAATATTTGAAGGGTTTCAATAGCTGATAATATCAGAATCGAAATCAGAAACTGTTTATTGCCAGGAATGTTTACACAAACGAGGAATTTTTTTTGGCGGAAGGTGCAACATTAGACATGACAAACAACAATCAACGAGACAGCAACAGTGCAATGTATTAAGTATAAGATAAAGATGAAGTGCTCAGACAACAAATAATGTTAAAGTGTTTAGGTGTGTGTTTCAAGTGACATGTGTGTTTAAGTTAAAGTGTATGTTACATGTGACGTGTGTTTAAGTTAAAGTGCATGTTAAAGTGACGTGTGTGGAGGAGGAGGAGAGAGGAAGGAGGAAGAAGAGGAGGTAGTCCTGGGGTTGACAGTCAGTCAGTGGAGGACCGGGCTCCATTGATGAGCCCGACTGCCGACGGGAAAAAACTTTTGGTGTGGCGGGTGGTTTTTGTCCTGATGGACCGCAGCCTCCTACCAGAGGGGAGGGACTCGAACAGGTTGTGTCCAGGGTGGGAGGGGTCAGTGACAATCTTTCTGGCCCGCTTCAGTGACCTAGAAGTGAACAGGACCTGGAGGGATGGCAGATTGCAGCCAATAACCCTCTCGGCCGAGCGGATGATGCGCTTCAGCCTGCACTTGTCTTTGGCCGTGGCTGCAGGGTGCCAGACGGTGATGGAGGAGCAGATGATGGACTCAACGATGGCAGTGTAGAAGTGCACCATCATTTTCCCTGGCATGTTGAATTTTCTCAGCTGCCTCAGGAAGAACATCCTCTGCTGGGCCTTCTTGGTGATGGAGCTGATGTTCAGCTCCCACTTGAGGTCCTGGGTAATGATGGAGCCCAGGAAGCGGAAGGACTCCACAGCGTCGACGGGGGAGTCACACAGGATGAGGGGCGGGTGGGGCTGCATTCTTCCTGTAATCCACAACCATCTCCACTGTCTTCAGAGCGTTGAGCTCCAGGTTGTTCTGGCTGCACCAGGTCACCAGGTGGTCAGTCTCCCACTTGTAGGCGGTCTCGTCCCCACCAGAGATGAGTCCAATGAGGGTGGTGTCATCCGCGAACTTCAGGAGCTTGACGGACTGGTGACTGGAGGTGCAGCTGTTGGTATAAAGGGAGAAAAGCAGAGGGGAAAGAACACAGCCTCGGGGGGAACCTGTGCTGGTGGGCTGATGGTCTGTGGCTTGTTGATGGAGCTGTGGGGGATGGCCTCAGGACTGCTCCATTGTCTTTCAAAGCGGCAGTAGAACTCATTCAGGTCGTCTGCCAGAAGCACGTTGTTCATGGAGTGGGGTGATTTGGGCTTGTAGTTGGTGATCTGCCTGAGCCCTCTCCAGACAGAAGCAGAATCGTTTGCTGAGAGCTGTTGTTGCAGTTTCTCAGAGTACAGTCATTTAGCATCTCTCACCGCCTTGCTAAACCTGTATTTTGACTCTGTGTACAGGTCCTTGTTCCCACTCCTGAATGCCTGGTCCTTCTGCAGTCTTAGCTTCCTGAGCTCCGCTGTGAACCAGGGTTTGTCGTTGTTATAACTCACCCTGGAGCTGGATGGAATACAGCTGTCCTCACAGAAGCTGATGTAGGAAGTTACAGCCTCTGTGTACTCATCCAGGCTGTTGGTAGCAGTCCTGAAGACATCCCAGTCAGTACAGTCCAAGCACACCCGTAGATCTTCCAGAGCCTCACTGGTCCACTTCTTGAATTTCCTCACCACAGGTTTGCAGAGCTTTAGTTTCTGCCTGTATGAGGGAATCAGATGAACCATGACGTGGTCAGAGTTTCCCAGTGCAGCACGAGGGACGGCGTGATAGGCCCTGCTAATTGTTGTGTAGCAGTGGTCCAGAATGCTCTTCTCTCTAGTAGGGCATTTAATTAACTGTCTATATTTAGGAAGTTCATGGCTGAGGTTTCCTTTGTTAAAATCCCTGAGTACAATAACTACAGAGTCCGGTTAGGTCCGCTCCACACACCGTATCTGTTCGGCAAGGGTCAGCTGTGCCTCCTGCACATTTCCCTGCGGCGGCATGTACACTCCGGCCAGGATGAATGAAGCGAACTCACGTGGAGAGTAGAAGGGTTTGCAGTGAATGATAAGAGATTCCAGGTCCGGCGAACATTAGTATCACATAAGTATCACTGTTACGTCGTAACAGTGATATGAAGGACTAGTTACAGTTTAAAATACGTACGGAAGAAATAGATTAAGTTAAAGTTGAATAAAGATTTGAAGAACAATAGTTGGACTGCTGAAGCATTCCAACTAATAATAATAATAATAAGTTTAATAAAGATTACAAGAACAATAGTTGGACTGCTGAAGCATTCCAACTAATAAGCCCGCAGGAGAACATTCAGTTAGCCACACCGAATAACAAACATTAAAGCTGCGAGCAGCGTTGAACGAATCCTCGCTCCGTTTGTCACGTAACGCTGATTTCCTTTCGCCAGTAGGTGGTGCTTTGATTAGTTGAAAATAAGCTTGTAGATATCCTCAGGCCGTGACTTTTATCAAGCATGACAAGTTTGGGGCAGATTTGAGGAGGTCCAGTGGAAAATTGAAGTCAATCGGAATTTTATGGGAGGAGTGTGTAGAAGTACAAATGCTCAAAATGGCAAAAAATGACAAATAAATCCAAATTGGGCGAATTACTGTTGCTCCCCTTAGTGTTTAAATCGCACACGATTTTTTGTGCATGTTACAGAATGCAATGTGCACATAAACTACAAGTTGAGTAAATAGTCCAAATAGTGGAGAAGTTATGAGCATTGAAAAACAAGACACTCCCCTAAGAGGTTCATTGGTCCATATCTCCTTAACACAATAAGATATTAAAAAGCTTTTGATAAGATTAGGTGATGCCACACATATGATCTACAGAAATGTTGGTATGAATCGGACAAAGCGTCTAGAACTAGTTTGCAATTATTTGTTTTTCACAAAATAAAACCTGGCGGTAAATCTAAGTAGGCGGAGCTTAGGGGTCTGAAAGGCTTTTTTGTAGAACAGGTGGATATTGACATGTGTGAAAAATCAAGTCAATCGGACATTCTGGGTGAGGTGTGTCGCCGGTCCAACTTCGATGGGGCGCTAGAGAGCCTTTTATTTTAATACAAATTTGACGTCTATAAAATACGTCTATTTTCACCATGCCTGACAAGGTTGCAACATTTGGTGAGTTTTTGAGTATGGCAAGTACCCCACATATGCGCTCAAATATCTAAAATAAAAATCATGAAGAAGAATAATAAGAATCCTTGCAATTTTAATAGGGTCGCTCGGACCTCAGTCGCTTAGACTCTAAAGACAATAATAATAATACAAATCCTTTTAATAGTGTCCTCTCGGACTGAATTTGTCAGTCGCTCGGACCCTAATAATAATAATAATAATAATTAAAATCCTTGCTATTTCAATTGGGTCCTCTCGAACTGACTTTGTCAGTCGCTCGGACCCTAATTAGAAGAACAATAGGTCCTCCAGTCTGACTTAATGGTGTATTATTATTATTATTATAGATTAAACTATCCAGCATTATATAAATGAGTTAAATTGAGCTTCACCTTTTACCAGCTGCAATATTTAAGTGATAAACACAATAATGCATCAATAAATATAATACATTAACATACTACCGGTATATATTATTCGGCATAATCAGTAAAATACTTTTGGTTTATTAACTATATTACTTTTGTACTTTTCCTTTAAGTAACATTTTGTATTTAGGACTTTTACTTGTAACAGAATATTTTACACTGTATTATAGTTTTCCCAAAGTAAATTCTGCAGCGTTTGTTTGGGGGCTACCCTCAGACCAAATCCCAATTATCTCTTTAGTTTTGATTTCAGGATTCAGCAGCAATGAATTTAATCTGAGCATCACCATTTTTTTTAATATTTAAGTACGTTTATTTTATTTTTATATGTATATTTTCTATGCACTGTGTGTGACCACCTATCTCAGCATTCAGAACAGGTCAGTAATTTAGTCTGTAGTCCCGTGGATGAGTTAGTTTTGAACTCTGTTTTTCAGGGATACATCTATTCCAGTGATGAGCCATTCTCCAAGCAGCAGCTATGACACGTCGGTGGAGGCTCGAATCCAGAAGGAAGAAGAGGAGATTCTCATGGCCAATCGGCGCTGTCTGGACATGGAAAGCAGGTAAAGCACTCTCCACATACAGTACATACAGCCTCCCTGAGTTCAAGCTGCCAGCTTAAGTAGCAATCCTGAAAGGGAATATTGAACAAGACAATACATCCACAAAGCTTTTAGAAAAGTGCAGAAGGAGTGGCTTATCTCCATCGAATAAGTTATCATTTCCGCCATCCACCATAGAAGAAATCACCACTATTTCTGCTTTGTACATGTTGTGGAAGTACCACAAACGTCGGACCATCAAATGCCCTTGTGTCTTGGTTCATATTATCCTGGCTCATATAAATACCACCTTTTTAAGATGTCTTTTTGTTTATACAGGAGCTTCTATTTCTCTGAATTGTGTCCACGGTTGCATGCGTGTTTTCTGACACCCAGTTATTAATACAGAACCTATATAAATATTGCAATACTTTCATGAGTGGGCAATAGGCTAAATCAGTGGTTCTCAAACTGTGGGGCGCCAAGGCATGCAGATTGTTGAGAACTTCACATATTACAAAGTACACAGACATAAAATGAAGTCATTAATAAATAAAGAGCAAAATGCCTGTACCTTTGTGTAAATGTTTAAGTTACGCCGTTAACAGGTAACACTTGCGCATGCGTGACGGCCGAGATTCTTGGCGACTCGCCACATCCTACCTCCGTGAGATCATCTTTATGCTGTTGCCCTTCAAAACAAGAGCTCAAAATTTAGCATGAATTGAGAGGCTGTATCAAGCCTGTGTTGAGTTGTAGTGGATTGTATATACACTTGCACATGTAAATAAGAGAGTCTATGTTTTAAATTAATACATAAAGAAAGATATGATAATTAATTAGGGATATTATGAGGAATATTCTGAAGAATGTGTATTGAGAAAGCATAGAAAGTATGATCACTGTATTATTGAAACTGTAATGCTGACTGATGTTTTATGGTTGTCCTAATAATAGGATGACTCAAGTATCAATGAAATGTATTGGTTATGGGTTTCTCTGGAGAGATCGTTAAAAACAGCTGTTCTAAAGAGCTCCGAAAACCGGAAGTATGAAACAGCTGGCGAGCTCTCCGCGTAAACCTCCCCTCTTTTCACCTGGTCAGGGTAGCATGCTGTGATAATGTTGACATTTTGCATGTATGTCACTATTAACCAATGGGAGCTTAGCTCAGCGAATGCACTGCGAATAAAACTAGTTGTGAGACGCGGATTTGGGCTCTTACGGGGCTGCGCCAGACAGGAACCTGTTGGCTACGCCAGAGCGCTCAGCCGAGAGTCTGTGGAAGCGGAAATCACGTAAGCGCGTCCGATCGGACCATATATATATATATATATAGGACCCTTGTTTGTTAAATTAAATACTGTTTATTATATATCTCTGGCTTCGGGACTTCTTCTTCCAAGCACCAGGCAGCTCGAGATTCTTCTGAACTTTAACACCTGCAACCCCGTTTTAAAAAGATTTGTAGTGGAAAGCTAATACTGATAAAACATGATGGCTCACACATATCTGCACTAGTTTTGTTTTCCAAAGGTTGCACGTTATTGTTGTTTTGAAAAGATATGCAGTGTAAAACTCTTTATTGCCAAATATTTGAACTTGTTTTGTCTGAGTTTTTCACAGGTTGCACTAGATTGTTATTATCTTGAAAATATATTCTGTGCAAAAGAGGTTAATTGCAGCCACAATAAGCTATTCTTTTGCCAAATATTAGTTCTTTTTTGCACAGTTTTGCATAGAATTGTATTTGTATTCTAATAAAGTGATTGAAAACATTTAATTAGTTGTTTGTCTAATGGAGCAATCTGGTTTAAGTGAAAGTGATTGCAAAGTAATTCTATTATTTGAAAAAGCACAGATGGAGGAGTCACAAAAAGTTGTTATTTCAATAAAAATTCAGCATGGACCATTTTGTTACAATTTTGTTGGGCGGTGGGGCATGAACATTTTTCTTCCTCCGAAGTGGGGCTTGACAGAAAATTTTTGTGAACCACTGGGCTAAATGAACATTTTGTCAATGTTTGTATTGACAGATAGTGACTTAACATACATTATTTTAAATGAAAGTCTTCAAGAATATAACTTTAAATTCTGCGGTCCAAACAACTGGACAGAGACTGCCCGAATACGCAGGCTCTGGTGCATTTTGTTTGTGGTGTGAAAGCAAAGCAAACCACGGGTTTGATTGAAAGCAGATCTATGATTCTGGCAGGAATTTAAAAGTTAAACTGGTAATTGTCAACTGTAAAGAAAAGATAATATAAGCATTCTCTATATTAAAAAAATATTTAGTACCCATTGGAATGCACATGCATATCAGCAGTGAAGGCAGAGATTGTTCCTGATTCAAAAGAATGTGAAAACACGTTAAAAAAAGATGTGTTGTGTATGATTTCATTAAAAAGTTAAATTTAGGGATCATGCTAATATTACAGCACACAATGCTGATTTTTCGTCCTAGTTTCTACCCGACTGGTATTGATGACAAATGAGGTCCAGTTTTAGTCAGGTTATGATCATGATATATCCAATTATTTCTTGGTTAGAAGAGCAAGAGCTGTAATGAGCTGCAAGAACTATTGTGGGTCTCTGGATTTTTCAACATTGTACATCTGATGATGCAGGATAGCATCACAAAAACTGTTCAATGAACAAGTTACCGGTCAGTCGATCTGACTTCATGTTAACTTAGTCTGGATCAAATGAAGAATTAGTGATGTAAAAGCACTTTTATAGCTCTCATGGTTTCCTTTGGTTTAATTATGGTCCTCCCTCTTGTTCTGCCTAATTCAGGATAAAGAATCTCCATGCACAGATTATAGAGAAAGACGCTATGATCAAGGTGCTTCACCAGCGCTCCAGGAAGGAGCCCATCAAGGCAGATGCGCAATCTGCCATGAGGCCCACCAAGTCCCTGATGTCCATTTCCAACACTGGCTCTGGTGGTTCAGGAGTGCTCTCTCACAGCCTGGGCCTCAGTAGCTCCCCCATTACCGAAGAACGCAAGGACACCAGCTGGAAGGGCAGCCTGGGTAAGAACCAGAACACACGGTCATTACATAATATTTACCCCATGTAATACTTTTAAGAACAGCAGCTGAATGTTACTATGAGTGAGGATTGGGAATAGACAGTTACTTATTAATAATAATACTTTTTTTTATATAGCGCTTTTCAAAATTCTCAGACACTTTACAAATGTTAAAATCATCATAAAAGTGAACACACATTAGTCACTCATTAAAAGCAGTTCTGAAAAGGTGGATTTGATTTGAGATTTGAATAAGGAAAGGTCAGAGCTGTCTCTGAGTTTTGAGAGAGAGTTCCAGAGGGAGGGGGCATCTATGGAGAAAGCTCTGTCACCACATGTCCGGTGCTTGATCCTGGAATGGACAGGAGGTTTGCATCATGGCTACTTGTAGCTACGGTGCTTGTGAGTAAAGATTGCTCTCTTCTATTCCTCCAGGTGGTCTGCTGGGTTACGAGTTTCGTACAGAGTCTCTCAGGACAGGGTCAATCTCATCATCTCCCTCACCAGTGCTTCCTTCCACCCCCATGACCGCAGGTCACTCAAAGACAGGCAGCAGGGACAGCTGCACGCAGACCGAGAAGGGACAGAGTCAGGACACCGGCAAGCCCAGCACTCCAGGCCTGCAGAGCATGACGCCTCCTTCTCGCCTGTTCAGCCCCAGCCCAGTCTACATCCCGGACCGCATAGCAGGTCAGCTCACACTGTCAGACATATCAGTAGGAGCTGGTGGATGTCTAAGGCTCTGATCACACTCACAATATGTCTCAGTTGGAGAGTGATATCTTGTGGTAATCAGGAAAAAGATTCAAGGGCACAAAGAGTTGATTGCACCATGTACATCACTTGCAAATGCTATTTGCCCTTTCACAAGATGCTATTCACAAAAGATAGAGCACCAATGATTTTGCTGTAAAAACATGGCCATAACGTTTTTGCATCCAATTGCAGTTACCCATTTGGCAAAGTCTAAATGTTGCCTTGGCACCAAAAACCATAGGCAGAGCAATGGCAAAGAGAAAAGATAAATTACATCTTCAGATCGCAAGCTACAGGTCGCTACAGGAGGCATTTCTTAAAATTTCAGGTAAGGAATTTAAACATGACAGGTATACTGTATTTGGGATTTAATCAAACAAAGGTTATTATCAAATGCACACCTTCAGACTGTAAAATATGGCATGATATAAAGCATGGCATCCCTTATGAGTTTCAGTTACCAACAACTCTCTGAAGATGCTAATTAATAAATTCACTGTAAATGTGTGCCTGTTTGAAAAGGGACTGCTAGAACTGCTAGAGAAGGAAAAGGGACTGCTTGAGAATGAAAAGGGACAACAGTACAGGGAAAATAAACAGTCATAACACCCCCATCGTTAACGATAAATCATTTTCACACCGTTACTCAATCACACAAGTATAAAAGTATTTCAAGCTTAGTCTTGACATGCAAGATTTCACCTTGACAAATACCACCATACTATGTCTGATCGGACCCAATAGATGTCATGTGTACAGATGAACAGCATTACAGAGTTACAACACATTCAATGAATATGACAGAAATTATGAATGATGAGTAGTAGGCATGGACCACAATCCAGATTTCCACAATCCATGTAAACAGAAAAAACTGTGTCTTATGGCATTATGATGAGGACTGATAATGAAAATATGGAGTGATTGTACGAGAGCTGTCACTGGCTTTCCACACTGCTAATTTACACAATCGTTCGGTGCAGGTGGTGAAGATTTACCAGGTGAGATGACTTGAGAAGGCAGAGTGAGTGATATCACCATGGTTACTCCTCTTCTCCAGTGAGCTTTGCATTGCATCAGATAGCTATTTACAGTTTGTTTATGTACAGTGTGCTGCATATATGTCACTATGGGATTAACCATAATTTAATCATATTCACTGCAGCTATTTTACTCACACTTTATGAAAACTAAAATCGCACTTGGTGTTATATGCCCAGTATTAGAAGATTATTGAAAACTGACACTTGTTTCTGCAATTCTTTAATACTATTTAACGTAATCTTACAGATGATAATTTCATCAGCTGCTCCACAGCGCACAACGAGTGTCGGTAGTCCGGCCCTCTCTTCTGAAGAGAAGAAGAGAGCAGAAAGCGCTGATGAAATATCAAGTGAAATTGGAGATCTTGTCTTGTAGTTATGGCTCACTAGGACAAGCACAAATAACACTGTTGGTTTGACTGTTTGATAAGAGGTTCTATAAGTGCAAAGTAACGTCTGATAGGCAGGGAAATTAAATGTGTGAGAGGCATCATTGTATGTGTAATGATACCTCTCACATTTCATTTCTACTATAACGTAAATTAGGTCCTGCTTCAGGGAAAGGTGAGAGGCAGGCTCGCACCTAACACGGTGGTAACTCCGACGGCTGTCCGGCTGTGAAGGACCAGGGTACACGTAAAACTGGGAGGGCATGTAAAGGTGGAAAAAATAAGGATTTTATTCACACTTAATATTTACAAGAATTACAATGGGGAACAAAATAAGAACAAAGTAATAAATAAGTTCAACATAATTGTGTTACGGTCTACAAAACGTACTAATCAGAATTTAGGACGAACAACATAATGAGAGCTCTATGAAACAAGAGACACTCCTGATCCATCTTCCAACTGCAGAATATATATGATGTTTGTGAGTCCATGGTTTACTGAAGGGGAAAGAAGATCTCCATAGTGGTGTAGATGTACAGGACACCCCTCAGGCTGTGGTAGAATGGCCCAGTCCAATTATTCTGGCCAGTCTATTATGCAGGTGTGCTGCAGCAGCTCAGTCTTTCAGAAGGATCGTCGTGGGCTAAAAAAAGTTTATTTAATTCTTTTAGAGGTGTTTTCTGAACATAACTAGGAACATCACCTTCACTTGGGCCTGTCGTACTGTCCAATCTGCACTGCCTATTGTGCATCTCTCCACTAACACTGCCAAACCTTCACCCAGGGTTCTTACCTCCCAACTTTTCTGGTAGATTTGGTCGTCACCTCTGTATCACACTTTGTTATGGAATGGGGAAGAAGGTTGGATTATTCTAAAGAACTAGTCTTTAGATTAGGTCCCAGACACTTACGGAATAACAATAATATTAATAAAACTTTATTTATATAGCACCTTTTTAAAACAGGGTTTACAAAGTGCTCTACATGGAAGCAAGGCAAAAAACATTTCAGAAATACAGGAGGCAAAGGAGACCATCCCATATAGGAATGGTATGGCTGGGTTTTTATTTCAGTTACATTT